>NW_021620509.1:744825-746869 GCF_004785775.1 Grammomys surdaster
CTTCCTTCCTTCCTTCCTTCCTTCCTTCCTTCCTTCCTTCCTTCCTTTCTTTCTTTCTTTCTTTCTTTCTTTCTTTCTTTCTTTCTTTCTTGAAGCAAGGCAGGTGTTGATAGAAATCTTGGAGTCTGAAAATGTGAATACAAAATGTAAAAAAAGTTATTAGACCATTAAAGGTGTGAGCTGTGCCTATGGACAAATGGATAAAGGATACAACCGATATTGGGTCTAACGGTCGAGGTATAGCTAGAGGTCTTCAATATCAAGATGCCTAGTGCCTTCAATTGTAGAAAATATGTTCATTTGCAAAGAGACAGTGACCAAGTCTCCAAAGGTCTCAGATCTCAAAATGCCAGCTGTTTTTTTGTCCTTTTTTTTTCTTTTCTTTTTTTTTTTTTTTCTTCAAGACAGGGTTTCTTTGTATAGCCCGGGCTGTCCTGGAACTCACTCTGTAGACCAGGCTGGCCTCGAACTCAGAAATCCGCCTGCCTCTGCCTCCCAAGTGCTGGGATTAAAGGCGTGCGCCACCACCGCCCAGCTGCCAGGTGTTTTAATTGTGGGAAATACGGGCATTTGTAACAAAATTGTGAACAAGGCATCTCTAATGGCAATGGTTTTTCTAAATATAAATCGGAAAGAAGGCTTAGGCTTCCAGGGGCGTACAGGCAGTGTATAGCAAGGGTTGCTATTGGACCAATGAGTGTGGGTCCAAAAGAGATATTCAAAGTAATTCTAACCGGAAGTGGCCTTGGGAGCCTGGCTCAGGGCACCACAACAAATTCTACGAGCCAATTCAGCCAAGGAGTAATATGCAGACTGAAAAATCTCCACTCAGCATTGGAGATTTAATGCAGGACGCTGCAGACAAATGCTGCCCTAGACTTGGCCTTAGATAAACATCTTACTCCATCCCCCAAAACTCAGTGTTATAAAAGAAGTACTGGAGTTTATGGTCCTTTGCCCTCATGGACAGTAGGGATGATCTTGGGAAGGAGTGGACTGACTTCGCAAGGATTCTGTGTATATCCAGGAATTGTAAATGAACATTTCAAAGGAGAAAATAAAATTATGGTCTATGTAGAAAGAGAGATGCAATTTGGTGCAAGTGATTGCTCAACTGTTATTGTCTCTCTACATCAAAGGCAAAGCCACTCCAGTAGAAATAGCAGGTGAGGTCTTCCGAAAACCTTGGCCACTGACCTGAAAAACATTTATTTCATTGAAAATGTTTCTGTTTATAATTTCCCAGGATAATAAATGGCTTAAAACAGAAAGGAGAAATGTAGTGACAATTTGGGAATTTTGATTTCTTTAAAAAAAAAAAAAAGTATAGCAGGATATTTGACCACATCATGAGCCCTGAGATTTTGATATTTACTGAAAAAAAACTGGTTTCTAGTTGTGCTGTGGCTCAGCCCTTAGCACACACTTTAAATTACTCTGGCTGGAATACAGAAACACCTTTAATACACACTTTTAGTCCCAAACAATGAAGAAAAGTTAGTTTGTAGAAGGAAGCACCAGTGTTTGAAAGTGATGTCTAATTGAGTGGCAAAGTTCCTAGTCAGAGAAAGATTTGACAGAATAGGATATGCTTAATTCTCTACAGCAGAGGAGAGGAAGCTAATTAAGGGGCAGTACAAAAAACGAGGAGACAGTTTTGCAGAGACAGGTCGAAGAGAGCACAAGCTAGACACAGATAAAGGCAGAGCCAGCCAGGGAATGAGAAGGAGCCAGAATATTAGAAGAGATTGCTAGAGTTAGTTTGAAGCCAAGTAGAGCAATTTAGGAGAAGCTGAGAGAAGCCAGATTGAATCAGTTAGCATGGAAAGGAGTTTGAGCCAGAGTAGCTGAGTTGAATCAGCCAGCCAGAGCTCAGAACTAGAAAGGGTGAGCTTATTCAGCAGTAGTCTCAGAGGTTGAAAACATTCTAGTCCTAGAATAGATTGTATGGAAGCTAGAAGCTTCCAGGACTAGACCTAGGGTAGCAGATAGAGGCAGTAAGACTCTGAGACAACAAAAAAAAAAAAAAAAAAAAAAAAAAAAA
>NW_021620509.1:746969-837205 GCF_004785775.1 Grammomys surdaster
AAAAAAAAAAAAAAAAAAAAAAAAAAAAAAAAAAGACTCTGAGACAACAAATTACCTCAGGTGAATAAAAGTTACATTTACAACACAAAAATAAGAATGTGCTTTCATTTTAATCCCAGGTGTAGGGATGTGGTAGCTGACCATGATTTGCCTCATGTTCTAGCAGAAGCGTGGTTTTGCCAGCTGTAGATAATTCCTTTGATTGTGTGACGTTTGGAATTCTGGGAAGTTTTCAGAGGATTTATAAAGGCTCGGGCCTCGGAGAGGGGTGGTGGTGGTTGTTAGTCATTTAGGGAAATCAGTTGTGGTTTGTTTGTAGCCATAGTCAAAAAAGAAGCAAAAGGAATAAAAGGAAAGAAATTAGATTCAGGAATTTTCTTTTTTTTTGGGGGGGGGGGGGGTTTCGAGACAGGGTTTCTCTGTGCAGCCCTGGCTGTCCTGGAACTCACTCTGTAGACCAGGCTGGCCTCGAACTCAGAAATCCGCCTGCCTCTGCCTCCCAAGTGCTGGGATTAAAGGCGTGCGCCACCACCGCCCGGCAGGAATTTTCTTTATTCTCCTCTCTTCTATCTAGTGTTATTGGGGGTGAAACGGGGTGAGGGATAAAGGGTGGCAGAAAAGAACTCACAGAGCAGCCAAGACCAGCTACACTACTATTCATGCTATCCCATCTTGATGTGCATGTGTATGTGTAGCTGGTGGTGTGCCCCTAGTCACCGTGGGCAAAGTGTGGGGTCCAGCAGAGAGGCCCTTCCTCCTGTAAGCAGGCTCCTGGCTCTTCTCTGCAAGCTGGCTCTTTAGCTCTCCATTGCCTTATGTCTTAAATATCTTCTTTAGTAGCTCATTGTTCCACCAGTCACTTGTCTCTGTCAATTCTCCTCAGTCTGAGACCTCTGGCCTCACTGCTGCTTTAGCCACCACTCTTGTGTCCAAAGAAGTGTGATAAAAGCCATACTTGGGGGTGGGGGTGGAGATGAGGCTCTTTGATAGAGCACTTGCCTAGCTTATGCAGGGTCCTGACTCCCAGTACTCCCCAAATTAACAAATATGGGACTAGCTGCTCTTAAAGAGGACCTAGGTACAGTTCCTAGCACCTACATGGTGGCTAACAACCACCTGCCTGTACAGTTCCAGGATGCCCTCTTACCAGCATGCATCTGGTCTTCATACATATATGCAGGCAAAACACACGCGCACTCGTGTACACACACACATACACACACGCGCGCGCGCTCTCGAAATAAAAACAAAATTTACACAGTACGAATACTGTGGGACCATGAAAGGATAGCTTGGTTTCTGGTGGAGCACTGGCAATGGCCGGAGACCCAGCAGGTATCCCTACAAGACTGGAGACCTCCATTGATCAGCGCCTTTCAGTCACGTAGGGCAATGCCCCTACCAGCCTCCACAGGTAGAGGGCGTGACTACAGGCTGCAGAGCCTCAAGAGATTTCCATATTAATGAGATAACTAAAGGCCAGAGGAGGCCAGAGGGTGTAGCCAATTAAGCATTCCTTCCCAGACCCTCCTCCCTCCCTATTTAAGTCAGGCCTCCCTGAGAAGGCGAGTGGGGGGGACAACCACATATACGTTCCGCCATGACAATAAACCTTTTAAAACCATGGATTTCCTCGTGTCTCTTTGGGGCCTCCGACGTGGGGAACTGTGAAGAAGGCCTTTGACTACTGAGCTGCTGCTTAATCTCCTGTAGAAGATTTCTCTATGTTCCAGTCACAGAGCCCTGCCAACACAACCAAGCTAGCTGACCCAGCTAACCAGTTGACCCAGTGCTGTAACCAAGAGCACCCCGCAGCGGGCCAGCCCAGCCCGTAAGCCCTCCTGGGGCGGCAGACATGTGGGAACTACAACATAGCCCAACAGGACCCACACCCACGTGAGAGCTGCACCCCACTGAATACATGTTCAGGAGGGCTTTCCTAGTCTGTCTATCCAGTTACTACAGTTGCCTTTGTGGACCTGTTATTTCCTTACAGCACAGGTATTTGTTTCAGGTTGATTTTAGGATAGAATTTTGATGTATGTCTTGAGTCTTAGGATAAGGCTCTGATCTACATTTTGATCATCTGACATCCTGACACCTGTGTACCTAGTGTTGTCTAGGATTAGAGAATATTCCCATTCTCTAAAAAAACCCAGTCAGCTACCATCTACTCACCATCAGCTCACACACAGCACACATGTTGGCAACATCCTGTCAAGGCAGCTGGTTCTATTTCACAGTGAAGTGTGTTTTCCTGGGGAAGACAAAGTTCAGTGGTCTTGGATGGACAAGTTTCCAAGGCACCCATCCTCAGTGTAGCTCTGTAAACTTTGTGGCCTTGAGCAGACCATGATTGCTGCACATTTGTAAAATGCAGCCTCCTTCCTTGTGGATCTGGGACCATGTCTTTGCAGTGATGGTCCAGTGTGTGCTTCCTGGGATGGGTAAGGTGAAGGAAGGCACAGTAACTGAGTAGTTTCTGTTTCCTGTGGGACCCTCTTAGCAGAAGGAGATATGGATAGAGTTCACGTAGATGAGCAACAGGTGGAAGCAGTGAGTCCCAGCAAACCAGGCTCCTCAACTTCTGTAGCCCTGTCTGTAGGAAAGCTCTGGTCCTTCAGTAGGTCAGACTTTCAGTGGCTCACAATTCCAAGAGGAAGGCCCACTTTTCTGGAGTGGCTTTCTGAGACAAACTGACAGAATGGAGTCTCTTGTGCATTTTGGGCACTAAAAATGTCCGGTGGTGTGTAACTTTAATCTTTTTTTAATTTTCATTTGTAATGAAAGTTCTTAAATGCTTTAACCTTCCTTGTAGCCTACCACCTACCAGAGGTATTGGGGGGGGGGGGAAGGATACAGGGGAAGTGGACCTGTTTGGAGCAAGGTTCTTTGGAGCAACTTCCGTCTGGGTTGTCTGGAAGTCGGCAATTCAGTTCACAGGTCAGCAGCAGCAGTTCAGTTCTGTAGAGTTGGGATAGCAAGCACAAATCAGCAGCAGTGACACTACCTAGCAGAGACAGCCTTGGCACGAGGGACCTAGAGGGATGCTAGGAGAAGAAGGTCTCGGCTAGGCGTCTCTCAGGGAAGCAAAGACTTGAGACCCACAGGCATTGCACAGCTGTTTCTATAAGCAAGCGTAGCTCAGCCTCTGTCACTGTCCTTTGAGTCCTGTTTATACTCTCCAAACTTAACGTGTGCTCCATGTGTCTTGCCTCAGCACGTTTGTGCATCTGTCTCAGCTGACATCACTCTGCCAGTCAGCCCGAGTCCAAAGAAAGTGGCAAGAAACTGCAGCACACCACCAGAAGTTTTTTTTTTGGTGCGTTTCTCTCCAGGACTCTAAGACAAATGCTGCTCAACTATACAATATAAGGCGGACCAAAAATACATATGTGTTAGCAAAGAATCCTTCATCACGTGTCCTTTCATGTGGTTGCTTTAAAGAACATCCTCTCTCCTGTCTGCTTCACGAGTCTGCCTTAGTTTTTCACCTGTGTCCACTTCAGGAAAACAGTCCTTCATGTGTTTGTTTGCCCCAGCAAAACACCATCCAACACAACTCACTTTCCAAAGAACCCTTAAGTTTCCATTTCTTTGGTAGATTCTGCAGAAATAGATTTGTAGGGACAGCTAGTGTCTGTCCCTTGCAAGCACGGTGTGTAGCCTTCACAAGTCTCTACTCAGAGCCTATGCATGCAGGATGTGGACAGGAAGCCTCACAGATCCCCTCTGCTTTACTCAAGCAGCATGGTGTCAGAGGGTTCTCGGAGCTGGTGTGGCTCTTGGAGAGAGTGCCTGTCCATGTCCCCTAGACACTAAGGCAGCTCCCATTAAGTACTTGTATATTGGTGTGGAGATTGTAACTAGGGCTGAGGTCCACTGCCTACATCTACAGCTCTTGCTGGGTTCTAGAGTGCTCATAAACCCGTGTTTAATTGTGGCCCAGCTGATGTTTCCATGACTTTCCAGGTCTGGGTAGGGGAGCAGACACATATGCTTCCAGGAAAGTGATTTGCTCAGGCACTTACAGCAGGAGCTGGTTTTGTCAGGATTCAGGGCCCAGCACCCTCTTTTGATTGCCCCTGTTTGAGGTCATGTGACACCATCAGTTGCAGTTCCCTGTGTAAAAGAGCAGAGAGCCAGGAGTTATTAGGAGCCATACCACTCAGAGTATTTTTAAGTTTTAGCAGAAAAATCCATAGTGCTCAGGCACTAAGGCCCAGCTAGGATCCCCTACCTGTGTAATCTGTGTGTCTATCTTGGGATAATATGCACATGTCACATATAAAATTGTACTGTAACCGGGCTGTGGTGGCGCAGGCCTTTAATCCCAGCACTTGGGAGGCAGAGGCAGGTGGATTTCTGAGTTTGAGGCTAGCCTGGTCTACAGAGTGAGTTCCAGTACAGCCTGGGCTGTAAGAGAAACCCTGTCTCGAAAAACCAAAAAAAAAAAAAAAAAAAAAAAAAGAAAAATTGTACTGTAAGCATGTTTACATATTAAGTTGATTGTTGAGGAAGTGTCTCACTGTGTAGACTAGGCTGGCCTTGAACTCACAAAGATTTGTTTACCCCTCTGCCTCCCCAGTGTGGGAATAAAGGCCATTGGATACTAGGCCTGGTTTCTTCAACACTTTTTCCCCCCCAAGGTAGAGTGCTCTGGTTCTCTGTAGACCAGGCTGGCTTTGAAGTCACAGAGCTCTGAGAGATCTGCCTGCCTCTGCCTGCCATATGCCACCACCACCTGGCTTCTTAAGCATTTTTAAATGCACACACACCTCAGCAGTGCCAACTGTAACATTCAGCTGTTAATACCATTCATCTAACTCCATCCTACTCACACAGGATCTCTCTCTGTAGCCCTGGCTGTGCTGGAACTCATTGTGTAGACCAGGCTGGCTTTGGACTCACAGAAATTCTGCCTTTGCCTACCAAGTGCTAGGATTAAAGGTTTGCACCACCTTTTTTTATTTTGTAAAGCCAGTTGTAAAACCAGTTCCTCAGTGTCCCACAGTTGGGGGCAACCAAGTCACCCTCCTCCACTCCCGGTGTGGCCTGTATATGCAGCTTCTTATCCTAGCAGCCTGTGTGGTATGGGCTTTGTGGCCTGTGCTTGGAACCTCGTTCCCACTCATGCCCTAACCCCTTCCTGCCCTTCATCATTTCATTCCCTGAAGCTAGCCAGTGCCTGCTGAGCAGCCTGCCCAGCATTCTCTACTAGGCAGCCAGAGAATTTTACTGTTTAAAATTTCAGACTGAGTTTGTCACTTTCAGGCAGAGCATAGCCCCAGGTTTCTTTCCACCTGGCCTGGTGCTCTTTGCTGCCCACCCACCTTTGCTGGACAGCTGGAGCGCTCCTACTTTCTCTCTAGCACCCATGAGATTCCCTCTGTTGCCCCTAATAGGAGGCCTCAGAACACCCGAGCTTTCCATCCCACCGCTGTCATTTGTGGAGTTCTGGAGGAAATGCTTAATAAAGTGGTATTTGTTTGCTTCCACTGAGGCTGAGCCCCCCACTGCAGGACCCCAGAGACCTCTGAGCTCATGTGTGGCCAGTGCAGAGATGTGAAAAGAAGGCAGTGTTGGATCCATTGGTAGGGACTTGGGGAGTAAAAAGAACTTTCTGGGGTTGGTGATAGGATGGGACAGTTCTTGGTCAGAAGTTATGGGGTCACTGTGCATTTTAAGAACCTGGAAGATTTCTGTTAACTTGGATGAGAGGCCAGTCTTCTTCATACCAGCTGTGTATAGCTTGGGTAAAGAGAGGTAGGTGCATCCTGAGGCTAGACACAAGTTGATAGAGGAAAGATGCTGAAGACACAAGGGAGCGAGACCCCAGGGTGCCAGGGAAGATATCTTAGTCTTGTGGACTGGGTTCTTTAGAGCTGCTGTGCTTCTGTCTTGGGCAGCTGAGGGCAGAAAAGAGTTTACTTCTGTGTTGGGGATTTGTAGTGGGAGGTATTAGAAAAGGCGGCGAAGACCCGGCTAGCTTCCGGCCACCACCATGCTTCCACTCTAAGTTCCTGCTCTAAGCATGGCTTAAGGGCCAACTCCGCCACCCCCATGGTAGATATAACAATTCCCAGTATCAGGTAGAAATAAGATTCTCAATGCTTAAGATTAACCAAATTAATTTATATATCAGCAAATACTCAATACACAAGATGCCCACACAATTAGAATTGTTAACCCAATTACCTAACCTTGACAAGAATAACTACCTTAGACTGCTAGAGACACTCGGACATCTTCTCATCTCCTCTCCCCCCTTTTTTCTCCTTCTTCCTTGTTCCTTTCTCCTCCCAACTCCTAGCTCCGCCTACTTCTTCTCTATCCAACGGCAGAGCTCCACTGCAAAGGACTTTTCCTGCAACATTTCTCCCTTTCTCTCTAATTAAAAGACTCCTTTATCTCAGATATAAATTGAGCACAACTATTACCGTGTTGTAACTGTAAGGTGCAAGATAGACCTAATACCCAGTCCAACATTATTGTCAATAAAAAGACCATTGTCATCTATCCTAACTTAAAAGACTATAGTTCTGTACCTGGCTTATATCCTGGCTTTACAATGAATGTCATCGGGCTGGAGAGATGGCTCAGTGGTTAAGAGCACCGACTGTTCTTCCAGAGGTTCTGAGTTCAATTCCCAGCAACCACATGGTGGCTCACAACCATCTGTAATGGGATGCAATGTCCTCTTCTAATATGTCTGAAGACAGCGACAGTGTACTCATATACATAAAATAAATAAATAAACAAATAAATATTTTTTTTAAAAAAAAAAAGAATGAATGTCATCTGAAACCCATCCTCTCAAATCTGTTCTCTCAAAGTAAATAGCCTGGGTTGGCTATGAGACTATAAGTCTTCAACACCGTCAGAAATCCAGAATGACTGAATTAACTGAAACTATGGAAAGCACAAAGCATAGCTTCCAAAACTTAGCCAAGCGGTCTTTATATAGACCGCTGATCACCTAGACAGTCCTTATACTTCAAAACGTTGGAGCATCCGATCTTCAGCCTTCTGGCCCAGGATCATCTGACAGACCTAGAAAGGCAGAATTTTTAAGGGCTGATCACTCTGTCTTGGCAGATATAATCAGTCAACTATTCTGCATAGTGTGTCCTTTTTTTGGGGGCAGTATTTTGTCTGTAGATGAAAAGAGGCAATTTACCAAAACTGGACTACTGGTAACTCCAAAGATGCTCAATTTCTTCTTAGAATCCAAGAAGGGGAAGCTGTCAGGAGCAGACAGCTCTCTAGTCAAATGATACTTAATAAAGAAATGTCTGTAATGTCCTATTCTGTGGACTTGTGACGTTCTTGAAAATAAACTATGTGAAACAATCTGGACTGTTGACAGCTAATTACTCTCAGCTATTTCTAATTAAAATCTACAAAACACCATAACAGTAAACTCAGAGCCATGAATTTGCTATAGGCCCTTAACTCACAGGCTAACCATCTCAGATCAGTTAAAAAAAATTAAAGAAGGACTGGGTCCCTGCACTCACCAATTTTGAATTAATAGAAGGAAATATATTAATGAAACCCTTGAATTTGAAATCAAAATAAATTTTGTAAAAAAATAAATTATGACTTCAGCTTAGTAACAATTATACAGATTTCTGCCAATAGATTATGGCTATGTAATAAATTCTAGCTATTCTTTACTGTTCCAATAAAAACCATTACCAAGTTCCCTAGAAACACAACCTAATAATAACCACCTCAGCCCCCAAGCCCAGGGAATTGGGATGCCGACTTTTCGTAACTACTTCAAGCTGAATATGGGCATTGAGATATTTTGAAGAGGGTCGGGGAGAAGGGTAAATAGGGGAGTTAGTTGGCCTTAAGAAGGCCATACCAGTGATTTAGTCTCTGATGTCTGTGTCTTAACTGGATCCAGCTGGAAGTCTAGGACATCAGGAGTTCAAGCAGGTTAGTTCAGCATGCCTGACAAGGAGATTCATTCACTAAGGCTGTCTATTCTGTAATATACAAATCTCAAAACAAATTTTAGTATCAAGATATTTTTTGTTTGATTCTCTGGAATCTAGTCTTCTGGAGGCCTACCTCTGTAATGTCTGATCCGTATAATTCTGGGAGGTATAAATACCTTAATCACCTTTTCTAAAAACACAAAGGCAGAAACTTTTTCCCAAATCAGCATATCCTTGAGCCAGTAACCTGAAACACCTTTGTATTTTTCTCTTTCCCAGAGGAGCAATATAACTATACAACTCAAAGTCAATCCCATTTTGAAAGTTAAAACAATCTAAAACAGATGAAGTAATTAACTAAAGTACTGTATGTGCCTATTCTTAGGCCTTTCCTATTCTGCCAAGCAGGATAAACCCAAGATTCCCGTGGGGCACGTTAACAGAATTTGAGTATCCTGTGAGACATATTAAAGCAATATATCTTTATACCATCTTCAACACAACTGATTCACACTTCTATCTATTCCTACTTAAAAGCAGGCAGCTAGTCAAAGCAGTATTTAAACTCAGAATTCCCATAGAGCCCTCGTTAGACAGAACCCAAGTATCCTGTAAGACAAATTAGAGTAACACATTCTCACCCCATCTTTCTGTTCGGCTCTCTACCTAGAGCAGTCCCTAGTTGCACACTGCACTCTCTACCTGGAGTCAGTGACTAATTTCCCCTATCCTAGTTCCGAACCTCAGGTGAAATTCCCCACGTGACTCGGACAAATCTGTTTATAAATCTTTCCTAAAAGTAAATAATCCCTCTATTGTAAATTCACAGTTAAATCAGTATCTGCCCCAAGATGGAGGCTTATTCTTACTCAGGCTTTCTAACTCAGAGCAACCAACTTGTAAACCATCTGTCTGTAGGTCTCTGCCTAGATCCACAGACAAACTTCATTTTTTTTCCTAACAAAAAGCAGTCTGGGATTCCCCACAGCAGGGGACCTCCCCCTGCAAACAGTTTTCTTTGTTTTAAAGCCCCCCCCCCATGCTGAATGTGACTTGTGCTAGCACTACTCACTCACTTTAAAAAAAAAAGCTATAACTCTCAGGTAAATAATCTTAAATTTTAGTGACTTCTTGCCTGACATTGGTTCACCACCTGTAGCGGTAGGAATTGGAACAAGCAGAGGCAGGTCCTGCTAGCTCCTGGCCGCCATGTTCCCACTCTGAGTTCCTGCACTAACAGCACTGGCTAGCCAGGAGGGCAAGGCGCAAGACCCACAAGACGTTGGAGTGACTGCTGCCTCCACCTATCAGCTCCATGGCATCGAGTCCCCAAAACCCAGAGAATATCTGCCACCCCCATAGTGTTCAGCTCAACCCCAGACAATTATGTGCCTTGGTGGGAGTCTCGTGTGTGTTCCAGAGCAGCCTGTGACACTATTTTTCTGCAGTGCTTAGAGGCCTGGGGTACTGACTACAGCTGGAAAAGAGAATAGCCTAGGAAGCCTACCCTCACCCCCTCAGATGATACAGTGAGACCTTTGTTTAGCCAACCCAGTGATGCAGGTAAAGGGAGCTTTGAAGAACATTGCTGGGGTTACCTGGAGCCAAGGAAATTGGTTGTACTTGGAGTGCTTCTCAGAGAAGATGGGAATTACAGCCCACCTCACCCACATCTTCTGTACTGTGAAGTTCTGAGGTACCTAGCTTCCTCTGTGGTCCTCTATGACACATACTGGCACACCACATGCTTTCTCTGTCCTTCTTATTTCTCTACTTCAGGCCTGCTTTCTACCTTTTTTCCCCTAACCTAGTTCTGTGGGTGCCATGGCTTTCACCCCCTGGAACATTGTACTTGTCTCCACCAGCTGCTGGGAGGGAGGGCTTGAGGACTGCTATTCCCTACTCCATGGGACACCTCAAGGTGCCAGCCTGGAGACTGTAGCAGGAGGTCAGTTTGGGCTACATACATAGCAAGACACCTTTCAGGATACTGGAGGCTTAGGGGATTGGGTTGTTTAACCACATGGAGGCAACTTGATTAAGTACTAGGCAAGGATTAAATAGCAAGGGTTATTTATGCATGCACTGCATAAATAGTCACCTGTGTTCGAACCTGAGAAGGCAGGCACTATCACCCTCATTTGCTCAGGAGTTTTGAATGGAATCTGGACCTTGGTTTTTATTTTATTTCCTAGTGAATATATTGGTTTTTTTTTTTAATGACTTTGGCGTTATTTCTCTTTTTATGTTTTTTTTAAAGATCTAGTTCTTTTTTTAAAAAAAATTCTATTTATTTTTATTTCACGTGGATTGGTGTTTTGCCTGCATGCATGTCTATGTAAGGGTATCAAATTCTCTGAAACTGGAGTTACAGGCAGTTATGAGCTGCCACATGGGTGCTGGGAATTGAACCCTGGGTCTTTTAGAAGAGCAGCCAGTGCTCTTAACCACTGAGCCAGCCCGAGTTGTCCTATTATGTCTTTAATTTTGTATGTATATATATTGGCAGCTTTGGGAATCTGCTCTAGCCTACCATCTGGGGATGGGACACAGGTGGTCAGGTTGCATAGTAACGTAGTCAGCACTGTGTCTGCTGAACCATGCTGGCCTGTGGTAGTTTTCTAAGACTGGGTTTCTCTCTGTAGCTCTGGCTGTCCTGGCACTTGCTCTATAGACCAGGCTGGCCTCCAACTCAGAGATCTGCCTGCCTCTGCCTCCCAAGTGCTGGGATTAAAGGCATGTACCACCACCGCCTGGCCTTTTTGGTTGTTTCTAAGTTTCATCTTCAGTATTACTTGTTGTGAAGGACAATGGGAAATAGTAGCTAGTGACAGCTGCTCCCATCCAGGAGGAGCTGCCAAATAAGCTGACTTTGTTGTACATGTAGCACGTAGGATCGTGCCAAGCATAGCTGGGGCCACACATCCTTCCCTGGGGAGTAGGGGAAGTAGACCATGCTTTCCATTGGAAATGACAGCCACCAGTCAGTCCTCAGGTCATGGTTTCCATACAAATGTCCTGAAACCACCAGCTGTCCTTGAGAGAGCTTCTAGGCACCTCCATATCTTAGCTATTTCTGGTGGACTCACAGTTCTGCCACCTTGACTTTGTGCTGAGGAAGACCAGGCTTTCCAGGACAAGATGTAGGACAGCTTTGGGTTAGCTTGTCTCATGATTAGTTTGCAGATTAAGGGCTACAGCGTAGAGTGAGACTCAGGAGGAGTGGGCAGATGGGAAGGGATAGACAGTGAGCTATGGAGTCTCATCCTGGGCCTCACTTCACTAGTGCAAAGGAGAAAGGTCTCAGGAGACTCAATTAGGCCTAGTTACCCTTTCCTTTAGGAGAGAGGTAGATTTATTTAAGCTCACTGGCCTGTCCCAAATTCCAGGAGCATCCCCATACCGTGCCATCATGTCCCCAAAGGGATGGATGATTGCTCAGTAAGACATGGCATTGCCATGCAAGGTTCCTAGTTTGAGCAGGTGGCTGAACCTCATTTTTCTTTCTGTCTGGTTGAGGCTGGATCAGAAATACTGCAGTAGGAGTTCCTGGGCATTGCTTTTCCATCCTCTGCTGGTGGTTAGATACATATTGCCATGTTTCGTAGCAACATGGACAAGCGACAAGCGACAAGGACAGGAGGGTAGTCCAGATGCTTTGACAGTGATGCCAAATAGGGCTTAGCTCCCTGGGGTTCTTTTAGAAGACAACACATTGATGATAACCCCATCCTCATAATGGGACCATAGCACTGTGTGCAGCTAAGAATTGAACACACTTGAAACACTAGCAGTTGCCAGAAAAGAATTTGGATGCTTCCAGCCAACTTGAGCCCCTGGGATCAGATTTGTAAGGAAAAACTAGGGAAAGGAAGGAAGTGTGTAAGGCATGCTTTCCGGAAGTTGGCTGTGCTGCCAGCTGGTTACCATGAAAGTGAGACTAAAAGGTTGAGCCACAGTGAGAGTTGGACGTCTTCCTGCAGATGAAGGAGAGCAGGTGTGTGTACTGTGAAACTGAGATGTTGAGGACACACTGTGAAAGACTGTTGCAGTGCCTGCACTAAGACACAGGAGGGAGGCCCCTGGTGACTTGGTTCCCTACCCAGCGTGGCCTTTGAGGTTAGGCCTGATGCTGGTCTCTCCAGAGTATCCCAAGTCTTTCATGGGACTCTGTCCTCCAGCTTTTAGCCATGATGTGCTATTTGTCTTTGGGTTAGTTTTGCAGCCCCAACTGTGTTGGACATGTAATTGGTTCTGGGCCAGAACAGAGTGCTGGCATAGTTCCTTAGTCTGGCAGGGCTAGGGACCAGTCTTGTCCCTGTCCTCCAGAAGCTGTCCAGTGCCATTGGTCTCTCAGTGCCATATTGCCTGGTGAGTTGTGGTGCCTTGCAGGTGTGACACAAGCTTTTCTGTCCACTGCCTTGAGACTTTGCATGCTCCAATGCTTGGCTTTGTACATCCTACCTCATTACATAACATTTTGGAGTCAGCTCATGGTTTCCAAGAAGGTAGACTAAAGAGCATTTTTATGGTCTTGCCAGGACCACCACTTTGAAATTGAGGACTCCCAAAAGCCAGTTGCCCTTGGTGAGCAAGTGTGGCTTGAAAGAATACTGGCCCACACCATTGACCAGGGCCTCAGTGGGACAAAAATGACCTCATTGTGCCTGGCTAAGGTTTCCCTAGCCCACTCAGGGACATTCTCTGTGTTCTTCATGAGAATCACTTGTGTCCCTGTCACCCCTTATGGACAGCAGTTGGGTACAGGATAAAGCCTTGGTGTATTCAGGTCTCAGCTTGCCCCAGAAAAGGAGACCCCAAATATTTGTAGTATTGGGGTAAACATGACACCCAGTAGGAAGAGACCTCACCTCTCTACTGACACACTGATGGAATCCCTGCTGTGTGCTGTTGTGATGGGCAGTTTGAAGTGGAAGTAAGCAAAACCTAGGTGGGCAGGCTGAGGGAGTTTGGGGGGACAGAGAATCAAAAGGTGGGCTGTCATCCTGAGAGGCTCTGTGTGCTGCTCCCTTGCTGGAACGGGCAGGCTTTCATGGTAGATAGGGATGGGGAGGTACTGGCTTTGCCTTGGGCCCAGCCTGGGGGATCTGCTGCTGGTGAAATGGCCATGACTTCATCCTGTTGACATCTGACAGATGTCACTGGGGGCCAGTCTGGGTAATTTGTTCGTTTTTCCTTGCTGCCTGTGATCAGTAGCCCTGTACCACTCCTCATGCTGGTTTGTGATGGGCACCAGTAGATCGATGACCCACCCTCAGAGTTGACTGCCCAAGTGCAGGCAGGCTGTGTGTGACACATCTGTGCCATTGTTTTGAGTCTTTGCCATTTTAAAGTTGGAATATGTAGTGATGTTGTGAGGCAGTGGTTAGTGAAACAGTTGACTGGGCCCTCTGAAACACCCCCACCCTGTGTTAAGGCTTGTTACTGGTCCCACCTACAGTAGCTACCAGCATCCCTGCTGGAACCTAGGCAGATGCTCTTAGAAATACTGGCAGGAGCAAGGGATAGGAGAAGGGAGGCACCCTTTCGGCTTAGAGCTCAGGAGCTGAGTGCATGAAGCCGAGGAATGTCACAGGTGTGAACAATACTAGGAGGTGACCAGCTAGCTCCCTGCTACATGGGAGTGAGTGGTTTTGGCTGCCAAGCATTCGGGCTTGAGGGCCTGTGCTTGCCAGGAACCATTGTTTCTGACTAGACACTGCTAGCTGGTGATGGCTCTTCTCCTCTTACCTTAGGGCACCCCTTTTCCTTTCATCCTGTAGTAGTTCTGAACCCTGTCACACCCTCCCTCCTCTGGAGGACTCTGATGCAGACATGAGAGGGCATTCTTCTGTGGAGTGATGTGAACCTGATCTCTCCACACTCCTTGTGTATTTAGGGTTGTCATGGAGATCTGATGGGGTTGAGACAGGAGCCCTCAGACCACTATCGAGCATAGACTCTAGTGCTGGGTCTGGGGCCTTTCCCAGAGCTTCTGTGTGCCTGCCCCAGAGGGCATGTGAATGCCTTAAAAGGTCCCATTAAACAAGACTCCAGGTCCCTTGTTTGGAATAGTGTGGAAACTGGGACTCCAGAAGGCTATACACAGACCCTGCACACCCAGGATGAGGCAATGTGCCAGGCACTGAGCTCAGGGTAGTTGCTGCAGTACTTGCTGCAGGCGCTGTTATGGGAAGCTCACTGATGTTTGTCTGGAAGTTAGAGCTGTCTGGGAAGCTGGGTAGTTGGCTCCTACTCCTGCGTTCTAGGTGTAGTGGAGGCAGAGTAGAGACTAGGGCACCTGGCTGAGACTTGACCAGTATAGCCACAGCACAGCTTCTGAGTGCTGAGACCTGTCTAACCCAAGGTCAGCCATTCCCACTCTGCTGTGGACATATCATCTCTCTAGTGCACTGTAGGGATGTGCTAAGTTCCAGAAAGAGGAGCTGATGCTTGTCAGTGTTGGATAGAGTCTGATATGAAATTGAGAGTGTATTCTGTGTCTGTGTGTTTAGTTGTCAGTATTTAGAAGACTCCCAAGGTTCTAGGTCCTTAGCCTCAGCTGTTGTCTTTCCTCATTTCACTGACGAGAGACAGCCCAAGGGATTTTTTTTCTTCTGGGGTGTGGGGTGCTTGTTCCTGACTTTTGCAATAAAGTGTTCCTGCTTTGGTTTCACTGCTCCTACTTTTGTGTGATACCTACTTTATTATACCTTGGCCCAATTTTTTTCAATTTTATTAAACTACGATTGACATACAATAAACTGCACATTTGAAGTCTGTAACTAGGTACATTTGTAGTGCCATTTACCATAGGCATGTGAAATGACAAACTCATCACTGCCAAAAAGTGTTTTCCTGTTCCTTGGTATTATTCCCCTTTCCTTTCCCGACCCCCCAGCCTCTCCTCTCAGCCGCTGTAGGTTGGTTTGCCTTGCCCCTATTAGAATTGTGTAATCTATACAATATGCATGCACACACTCCCTTTTGGGTTAGGTGGGAGACTGTCCTTTTCAGCATATTGATTTTGAAGTTTATCCATGTTATACTGTGTCATGGTTATTTTGTTGCTGAGTAATAATCCATTGTTCTTTATTATATGTAAGTATGGAGTGTGTGTTTGTGTGTGTTGAGGATGTGGATGTCAGAGGACAATTTTATGGAGTCATCTCTTGCTTTTCACTTTTATGTGAGTTCCAGGGAGTGGAACTCGACAATAAACACCTTTATCAGCTGAGCCATCTTACTAGCCACAGTTTCTATATATGTTGTGAACACTTTGGATTGCTTGGTTTTTTTATTTCCTCACACACATGCTTGTGTGAATATGTATTAGAGATTGGAAGACAGCTACTTGGAGTCTGGATTTTGGGGATCAACTCAGGTGGCAGGGCTTTCTGTGGCAAGCATCTTGACCTACTGAATCATATTGTTAGCCCCTTGGGTTGTTTTACTTTGTAAAATAATGTTACTACTTTATAGTCCCACCAGGGGTGTTGCAGCACATGCTTGTCATGTCAGTATTCCTAGGTGTGGAGGAGGGAGATCAGGAGCTTGATGTCATACAGATGAATGAGTGAGTGAAAAAGCAAGCTATTTGCTCAAACCTTGTCAGTATTTGATAAGGTTAGTCTTTCTAATTTTAGCTGTTTAGGAAGTAAGTATGTGGTGATTTCTCACGGGACTTTTACTTTGCATTTCTATTAAGAAACAGCTTATGGTATTGGTCACCTGAGTATGTGTCTGCTCTTTTGTATCTTTTGTGGTAAAAGGTAAATGGGCTTATCATTGGCAGCTTGCTACCCACCTCATTTGTCTGGTTATTAAATTAAACGGTTCTTGTTACTGTTGCTTTTGTTGGTTTCTGTGGGATGTACATTTGGGCATGTGCATATGTGTGCATGCAACTCTGTGTGGGGGGGGTGGAAGGTCAAAGAATTATCTGTAGAAGTTTTCTCCTTCTACTGTATGTGTCCCAGGGACACACTTGGTGACAAGGCGTTATATGTTGAGTCTTTGAACTCAATGTGATTTCAGAATCATCTTGGCACTTTCCCCCAAAATATCTGCTTAAACTGACATTGATCTTGTCTGAGTCCACTCTGAATTGGTTTTAGACAGTGGAGTGCAAAGCCTTGGTGTCTGCACTGACATGGTACTTCTTAAAGAATGTAACATTAATTCACTTTGTGCATGTAAGTGGAGGTCATGGGACAGCCTGGGGATATGGAATTAGACTTCGGTTGTCAGGCTCGGTTATGCACACACCTTTACTCACTGAGCCATGTCTTGGACCTTTCATGTTTACTTGCTGTCGTCACTAGGCTTGGAGTCTTTAACTTATGAACCTGTGGTGGAAATGCTCTGTCCTGGAGCTCCGCTCAGATGCCCTAAGAGCTTCCCAAGAACTAACATGTTTTGTTTTGGAAATGG
Source organism: Grammomys surdaster (assembly GCF_004785775.1). Lineage (NCBI taxonomy): Eukaryota > Metazoa > Chordata > Mammalia > Rodentia > Muridae > Grammomys > Grammomys surdaster. Next base: position 763,352 of record NW_021620509.1, read on the forward strand.
GGTTCTCTGTGTAGTCTGGGCTGGCCTTAAACTCATTGTACTTCTGAGTGTTACGATGGCAGGCATGTAGCACCACAGTGAACTAACAAGATGTGTGCTAGCATTTGTGCATGTGCAGGGATGTATGTGTGAACATGCGTGAGGAGTTGGAGAAAGGCAGTATGTCTCACTAGCCTGGAGCTTGCCAAGTAGGCTTGACGAGCTAGCCAGTGAGCCCCAGGGACCTGCCTGTACTCTACCTCTAGTACTGGGATGGTAAGCACACACTTGCACTCAAAAGCCAAGAATTCTTTCTCTGGCTCCCAAATAAGCTATTTGAAACAATTTTTTTTTATATATTACAGAATCCTTCAAAAAAGTACAAGCTGTAAAAACTATTTATATAAATAATATTTATTTACTTATTCATGTATGATGGGCAGGCATGTAGGGACTTTATGTATTATGAAGCTTCCCTGGAAGACAGGCCTGGTTCCTGTGGGTGTTCCTGCATGGCCTGGTTTGAACACAATATGTTGTCTGTGGTTTCCCAGGCTCCTGGGAGAGGAGCTGGGCATAGGCGGGCACCTGGTTGTGCTTTGGGCTGGTGCAGGATGCCAGGTGGCTCCCACCATCTGTTCTTATCAGTCTGAGTGTACACACAGCTACATTGCCTGTGTTCAGCTGGCTCCGGAGCCTGCTTCTTAACAGTTCCTGGAAAGCTGGCTTCTTGTTGTTTGAGCTCTGCCTCCTGCACAAAGTATGGACCAAGTACTGTGTTTTCTCCCCTGGTGTTGGGTCATTTCTAGTCTCCTGTAGTTGATGTTCTTAGCAGCTCTTCTATCAAAGAGAGACCAGGTGGAGGAGCCCCACCCAACCTGCTGCCCTTAGACACTAGGTCACCAGGACCCTTCTGTGACGATTGATGGCAGAAATGGAAACTTGGGTCTGGCTTGCAAGTTTTCCAGTTACATGGGTGGAGCCGTGGCAAACTCACAGATGACACTTGTGGGAGTTCCATGCACTCAAGAAGGGCCGGTGCACTGGACAGAGTTTTCAGAGTCCATTTTACTTCTCTGCTCCTGACCAAAAGCAAAAGGACAGTGTGTCGGTGTTATATGGAGCCAATTGTCTTTGCTCTCAGGTAGTCTCAGGGCTGAAGAGGTTAGCTGTGCATGCAGAGGCCAATTTTTGCTGCTGTTCCAGGCTCTGGGATACTTGATGGGGTACAGTGAGTGTCTGGGTCAAGTTGTGGCATGTGGTGGCATGCTCTGCCTATCAGAGCTCTTGGCTTGTTTCAGGGCAGGAAGAGCCACTTGGATTGTAACAGGCTACTTAGGTGCTGGATGTTCCTCAGGGCGCAGGTGGGTCCTGTTTATACGGAAATGCTTTTTATAAGTGGTGGCATTGGTTATGGGATCTGCCCCACTGTACTTCCTCCGAGAAAGCTGTGAGTGGGAAACCTGGCCACGCTGAGTTTGAAGCATCTACCAGGTAATGGTGGAGAAAGCTGCTTTAACCAGGTGTCCTAGGAGACCACATGATCCACAAGGCTAATGACACTGGGGATATGTACCCCACCAGGCTCCCTGATTTATCGAGGCATTAGGCAAGGAAGACTGTTTCTTCCAGAGCATGCCCTGCAACATCCATTCTGTTCACGAGTTTCCTTAACCATGTCAGCAGGGAGTGCACAGCACACTGAAGGCTCACAGATTGCCTGCTTCTGGCTGCCATCTGTGGCATGTTTTGGTTTGAAAGCATAGCTTTCTCACTGATCAACACTTCCAGAGTCTTTTAAGTTCAGTGAGCTTTGTAAATTTTTGTCTAGACTATTCTTCATTTGAAAAACAGCAAAACAGAGCAATAAAAACCACCTAAAACCCACCAAGACACTGTTGGTTTTTCAAGGGATGTTGGTGTAAGTCCTGAGGGCTATGCTGCAAAGATGTGGCTGGGTCTACTGGCAGGCAGTGCCTGGCAGCACTGGCCAGATGGTTCTCAGGCCATCACTGTATACGTCTGCTTCGGGATACCATTGGGCATGAACTGTGCTGGGGTATACCTGGTCTTGGTTTTTCAACAACCCTTGAGAAAAGGCAAATGACACAACACTGAGACCATCTGGAGGGGCCAATTTCAAGGAGCTGTGTTACCTGTGTGCTTCTTTGCTGTTGCCAGCTGGGGCAAGTACATCACAAGATGCTTGGGCGCTAACTTAATACTCTCCACCCTGCACAGGAAAGCACCAGCCTCTTGCCTTATGTGGTCCATGTGGACCTCCCTACCGTGCACGGACTCCATTTCCTCACTGTAAAATGAAGCTGCATAATACTGGAGTCTCATTAATACTGGGAAACAATGGCAACTGCCAGCGTTGGGGATTTTGGTTAGCTGGGGGGAAGAAAAGGGAGTGGTGAGCTGTGGGGATACCAGAACTAGACTTGATGGAAATTCCCCCATAGGTTGTCGTTTCTCAGGCCCCAGGGGTTTACAAGCACAGTCGAAAGGAGGAATCTGATGGTGCTGTTCTATTCACAGAACTGAGATTTACCATGATGTCCAGTTTTTCCTGCTGGGCTTCATTTTAAAGAGGACTCCAAGCCTTTGCTGGGAACAGAGTTTTTGCAAAGACAGTCTGGTCTTCTGGAGAGACCAGAGATGTGAGTTGGTTCCAGGTGTGACCACTGAATGGGCTTTCCCTGCCAGAGGATGGCAGAAGGCAGTGCTGGGCAGGCAGCACTCCCTACAAGACAAGGTTACACCACCCCTCTATGAGAAGTCCCCGACTCTGGCATCCTTCACCTTGCCTCATGTACCACACAATAGTAATATCTGAAATTCCTTTGCCTTTGGGTCCGAAACAATGGCTCCTTTACTCCTCAGTTTGCCCATTCCTTCTTGCTGAGCCTGGAACCTGGCTCCAAGAACTTGGCCAAGGCTGTGCAGGTATCTCTGCCACATGCTCCCCCTTTAGTGTATGGCAAGCCAATGTATGAGCTGACCTGTAGACACACTAGAACTCTAAGACTTGGTGTCTTGGATCCCTGTTTCAGCTTGTGGCCGGAAATTCCCCTGGGTAGCCATCCTTTGGCAGGGAAAAGTCACCAGGCCTCTCCCTGTGCATGCTAACTCTTGAGTTAGTTCCATTCTACTTGGGGCTCCAGTCAGAGGGATGCAGGAGGCCTGCTTAGAGTTGAACCCTGGTGAGCTGTCCCAGTGCCATAGCTCGCTCCTAGGGTGTAGTACTTTTTGGCTCAGGTCTGTTAGAGTAGCTTAGGAACATTTAGAGTTCTGTGAGTCTCCTGGTTCTATGAGTGGTGGGGGAGTTTCAGGGTTCTCTGAGTCCTGGAGGTTCTGAAGATGGAAGGCCTTGTACCCTGAGTTATGTTAGGAAGTCCTGACTGTCCCCAGCCCTGGAGGCACTGGCAGGAAAGCACTCATTGTACCTCCACCTCCCAGAGTCTCCTAGAGCCAAATTTAAGCATAAAAGGGAATAGTCATTAGTAGAATAGTTACTGCTTCTGAGGGGTGACATTTGCCATGTCTGGATCTCAGCAGGGACAGACCTGGTGTTTTTTTCTGCCTGGCTTGCTTCTCTTCCTCAGACTCACAATGAACTGAGCTGCAGGTGTCATGGGTTTGCTTAGCAGGAATTGTGAGTCAGCACAGGCTGTGGCCTGATAAGGAATGAAGCTGAGGGCCTTTTTGAGCCCTTGGATCTTGTGTGTAGGTAGGTCCTTACCTAATACTCAGCACATGCCTTGGGGTGTTACCTTCCTGTTACTATGACAAAACACCCGGCACAATAACAGTTGGAAAGATTGATTCCCCCCCTTGTTGGGTTTGCCACATTGAAGTGGGGGAGCATGTGGCAGAGCATGATCATCTCGAGGCAACCAGGAAGAAGGAGGACATAGAACCTAACATCATCTTAGATGCCCAAAGGCATGTACCCAGTGGCCTAACATTGAGGAAGAGTGGTCCTGTACACTCTTCCTCAATGCTCTGTCATGAATATTCCTATTCCATCTGGGCCTGTGGTGGTTCCTTGACGCACCTTTGTGTGGTTCCCAGAGGGATGGCACATGCTTCCTTAGTGTCCCTGCTAGCCACTGCAAATATGCCTCCCCACTGGAGCCACTGTACACAGGCAGGCACTACCACACTGGATGTCCAGCAGTGCAAATGAATGGGCAGAGCCTGTCACTGATGAGGAGACAAGCTTGGCCATACTGCTTGCTAAGGTAATGCAGATTGATCTGTGTCTATTCAGGCAGCACTGTGTGCAAGTGCATGGCTCAAGGTACCAGAGCTCTCCTGATGGGAAAAACATTTGGCAGGGTGCTTGGGAGTATTTGGACACTGGGAATGAGTCCCAAAGGGAGAAAAGGACCAGGTTATTCTTGACACCAGCAGGTTGTAAATGGCCCTCAGGCCTGCAACTAGGACTTTGAGCTACAGACCTGCCCTGAAGCTGTCTTTCAGAGCACTGCCAAGAGCTCCCCAGGCAGAGTCAGAACAGCGTTCAGGAGATGAGTGGCAGCTATTGATATGCAGGTAAGAAGAACAACCAAGAAAAGACAAGGTGTGTTATGGTGGTAGCATTGGATTAGCCTTAACAGCTTTGCCCTAATGGTAGGGCACCTGAGCCTACCTGCTAGCCCACATCACTTCTTCCAGCTCTTCCTTGCTTTTCACCTAGGCAGGTTAGCTCACCTTAACCACTGCTTTGATGCTTGGCTCCAGAGTGTGGCCCGAGCAGTGTGGACCTTGTAAGTGTGGCAAACAGTTCCTTAGGTCAATGACCCACAGCTGCAGGGGGACACAGAGGATATGACATTTTCCCTCAGGGCCTCCTGGAAGCCCACACTGATAAGGCGGCCCCTCAGGCAGGGCATAGCCATGGGACATTGAGCACCTAAGCAGGGCCCCTACACCTTGATTCATATAGCCCCAGAAGGCACTATGGCTCAGCATTTTGAGAAGGGTGTGTATGTTTTCCTATGCACCAACCTAATACCTGGTTCCCCTGGGTGTTCTGCCCCCTCCTCCTGTCTGGGAGCAAAATGGTGTCTGTCCAAGGACAAGGACGCTCTGTGCTGCCAGGCTGCTGGGGCTTGGGCAAATTCCTTTCAGCAAGGACTGCTGGATCAGGAGTATGTGGGGACCCAGGGCTCTAAATATACCAGAGTGAGGTCACTGGGTGGTGATAAAGCCATGGAGTAAGCTCAGGAGCCCAGTGGCACCAAGATCCCAGGCCAGGGGATACTTGACTTTGTCTTCTCTTGGGGATGATCTCCTCATTGCACACTCTTTGCATGGAATCTCTGCCCATCCCATGTCAAAGGTGAGTATAGTAGCCATGTCTCTAGGTAGGCCACCCACCCATGGGGCAGCAGGGCCAGTGTTGTAATCTAGATGTGTTTATAGCCCCAGCCCCAGACGAAACATCACATACGGGGGCCTTTGTTCCCAAGGAGGGCCCTGCCTTGTTGACAGAGGGATGGCTTAGTGAAAGGCTGTGGGACAGTGCAAGGGCTGCTGACTGCTCTCTGCTCACTAGAGCTTCTCTCCCAGGAGGCAGAGCCCTGAAGCAAGGGAGACATGGTGGCTGCCTTCAGCTGGGAATGGGAAGACTAGAAAAGCTGGGGGTAACCATAGCCTATAGACTACCTCCTGGTCTGGGAACCAACCTAGGCCTGGTACTTTACCTGACAAGACATGGCTAAGGTGTGGACTGGAGACAGGAACAATTCTGGGCTATCCATGTGAGTCAGAGCTGATATGATCAGGATTCTGGGGCTGGAGGTAGAGAGGGGGCTGGGAGCCCAGGGACATGATGTACTCCTGAAACTAGGGACAACATTTTAGGTGGCAGCCAGTAAGAAAAATAGGGACCTGGACTTGAATTGTGTTGGTATCTCTATGAGTGGAGAATGGATCCTCCCCAAGAACCTCCAAAAAAGGAGGCAGTTCTCTGGCCCTAAGCTGTGGGTGGGCGAGACAATCAAGACATGAAGGGACTTAGCCAGCATAGATCATAGATCAGGGCAGCAGCAGGAGACCTGAAGGCTGATCTTCTGGTCACTGGGTTGCTTGTGGTGTGTCACATAGAGAAACCTCCTGGGGGCTAGCTGACACCTCCCACCCCCAAGTGCTGGAGCCACTGCTGGGCTGTTCCTCATGAACAGTCTGTAGGGTTGCAGACTGTTTTTCCATGTTACCTAACATGGCAGGTGATACCATACCCTGTCGACATGTGGCACAAGGAGGCTAGAGAGGACTTAGGGCTATGGCCAGCCAGCTTGTCTACCCAGAACCTGCAGTATCATGGTACTACCCCCTATGCTCTGAACTTCTCAGGAACACCTATCATCCCACAACTGCAGGTCCTCTCCTGCACCCATTTTGGAGCTTATTTTTAACTTGGACATTTTGGTCTGGGGTTCACTGAAGTAGTTTCCCATGTACACGTGTATGGGACACATGTGTGCACATGCATAAAAGGTGGCTCAAGTTGGTTCAGGGAATCATCACCCACTCCTCTGCCTGCTCACTGAGATGGGGGGGGGTCCCAATGAAACCTGGAGCTCACCAACATGGCTAGTCTCACTAGCCATATACATCTTATAGTTTGTGACATCTTGCTTTGCCCCCTCTTGCACCGGAGGCTCCTCCCACTCATGTTTTGCTACCATGTTGCTGTATTTGCCAGTGTGGCTGTGTTGTTGAGATGTCCAGTTAACATCGGTCATAGCCTTTTGGTCCTACTGTTTCCAGAATGATAATCCTGGCACCTGCCCAGTGAGTCTGTTGTGATTAAAGAAGTCAGTGATATATGGAAGGGCTGGCTTAGAGTAGGATCCCAAACATGAGCCTGTGGATCTTTAGCTTCCTGTCACTATGAAGCTCAGCACTAGTGCTCACCCTGCTAACAAGAGCCTCTTAGTGTCTCTGGCCTTTACTCACCTGGTTTCATGAGGCTGCATTGTTGCTCAGGTAGTGTTCCAGAGGCCCTCCTGGCCATGTGGCATACAGATCTTATAGTTTGTGACATCTTGCTTTCTTGAGAGAGCCTCTATGAAGACCTTGATACAGTCATTGAGTTTGTTGTGTGTGTGCGCGCACACACACACACACACACACACACACACGGGTAATGCTGAACCCTGGGAGTGGGTAATAGGGGTTTTGGTGTTGCCTAGTGCTGACATCTTGCAGGGCCCTGGGTTGCTGGGCTTTCCATGGGAGAGGGCAGAGCCCTGAGCTGATACATGGTTCTTTTTCTTCAGATCCGGAACATGGTGGCAGTGTTGGAAGTGATCTCCAGTCTGGAGAGATACCCCATCACCAAAGAGGCACTGGAGGTGAGAGCCCTTGCCCCTACCCTGGGTGGAATGGGAGGTGAAGGTAGCCCCAGCCAGTTTTTCTTCCTGTGGCTTAGGCTCTTACTTGACTCTCCAAGAATGGAGGCTTCTAATCTCATAGCTGGGCTCCTTCCCACACTGTGCACACCTCATAGCATTTGGTGACACAGCCTGAACTGTGCTTTAGACAACTGGTTAGTAGCACTGCCCTCTCTTTGGGTAGGAGGTCTTAGGCTGTATGACCTTGATGGCACAGATTCTGCAGGTACCTGGAACCAATAAACCTGTTTCTGAGAAAGGCATTGGGTCCCAGATCTAAAGACTCATGCTGCCACAGAAAGAGTACTGGACATACCCAAGCTGTCTCCAAGAAGCTGGCCCTATAAGTATGTCACTTTCTTGGTTGTAGGAGACACGACTAGGGAAGCTCATCAATGACGTCCGCAAGAAAACCAAGAATGAGGAGCTGGCGAAGCGAGCTAAGAGGCTGCTGCGGAGCTGGCAGAAGCTCATCGAGCCTGTACACCAAAACGAAGTGGCACTACGAGCACTGGCAGGGGCTGCAGCAGGCTCTGCCAATGGAGGTGCACACAACTGCCGGCCAGAGCTGGGAGTGGCTGGCGCACCCAAGAGCATCCATGACCTGAAGAATCGCAACGACATCCACAGGCTCCCTGGGCAGCGGCCAGATAAGTTGGGCAGCCGTAAGCGCAGAGGGGACCAGCGTGACCTGGGCCACCCAGGGCCACCCCACAAAGTTTCCAAAGGCAGTCCTGACCCCCTGGTCCCCAATGCATCCCCTCTCCCCACCAATGGGATCAGCGGGAGCCCAGACAGCTTACCCAGCCCCCTTGATGGCAGTGGACACTTGGGCCCTGATGGCAGCCGCCTGGAGCCCAGTGAGAACGAGAAGCACAGCACCAAGATCCCTGTGAACGCCGTGCGGCCGCGCCCCAGCTCCCCTGGCTTGGGCAAGCCCCCTATTCCCTGTCTGCAGACCAAGGCTGCACAGCTGCAGCAGTTGGACAGGGCAGATGAGCCCCCAGGCCTTCCCTATCCCAGGGGGTCCTCTCGCTGCTCCTTCAGCCCCCGGAACTCACGGCATGAAGGCTCCTTTGCCCGGCATCGGAGCTCGTACATGCCCAAGGGCCCAGTGTCCAGCCCCTCCTCACGGCCCCAGCCACTGGACACTACACAGGTACCATCCCCACTCCCACTGGCCCAGCCGCCCACGCCCCCTGTGCGCCGGCTGGAGCTGCTGCCTAATGCTGAGAGCCCTGTGCACTGGCCGGAGCAGCCCGAGAGCCACCCGCGGCTAATGGGGCCAGCCTGCAGGGCTGGATTGTCTCCAGATTCCTCCAAGGCGGACAGTGATGCTGCCTCTTCTGGTGGCTCGGACAGCAAAAAGAAAAAGAGGTACCGACCTCGAGACTACACAGTGAACTTGGACGGGCAGGTGGCTGAGGCCGGCGTCAAGCCTGTGCGGTTAAAAGAGCGGAAGCTCACCTTTGACCCCATGACAAGACAGATCAGGCCTCTTACCCAGAAAGAGCCGGTGCGGGCTGACAGCCCAGTACCCACAGAGCAGCTGCCTAGGACAGAGCTGGAGCAGCAGGAGGCCAAGGCCAGTCTCCAGAGCCCCTTTGAGCAGACGAACTGGAAGGAGCTGTCGCGTAATGAGATCATACAGTCCTACCTGAGCCGCCAGAGCAGCCTGCTGTCATCCTCAGGTGCACAGACCCCAGGTGCGCACCACTTTATGGCTGAGTACCTGAAGCAGGAGGAGAGCAGTCGGCAAGGGGCCCGGCAGCCCCATGTGCTGCTGCCGCTGCCCACGCCCACTGACCTACCAGGGCTCACGAGGGAGGTCACACAGGATGATCTGGACAGAATCCAGGCCCAGCAGTGGCCGGGGGTTAATGGGTGTGAAGACACACAGGGTAATTGGTATGACTGGACGCAGTGTATATCGCTCGATCCTCATGGCGACGATGGGCGCTTGAACATTCTGCCTTATGTCTGCTTGGACTGAGCACCTGACCTGGCCATCATGTGCATTCCCACCTCTCAAGGGTTAGGCTGGCCAGCCGGGAAGGTGAGCATGAGGCTCGCTCTCCACCCTCCTTTTGTGAAATGCTGCTACCAGTTTACTAACACTTGCAAAGGAAGGGCCGCTCGGGGGAGGGGCGGATGGATGGCTGAGAGAGTCTACAACTCTACAGTAAGCCAGCTATAAAGCGTTAGTCCCCATCCCAGAAGAGGTGCAGAGCCACTCTAAGCACCAAGGGCAGGGGCCTCAGTGGCAGGCAGGCACCCTGTGGAAGAAGTTACCTTAACAGCAACAGACGCACATCTCTTCTCTACATCTCTTGCTCTTTGGTCCTGGTGTCTCTGAGGCACAGGCCACTCTCAAGCCAGTGGGTTTTTTTTTTTTTTTTGGGCCCCCCTCGTGTTGTGCGCTGGAAGCTTCTCTGCTGTGGTGAACCCTGTCGTTGTGTGAGTGGGCCAGCCTCACCCACACTTCAGTCATCTGCCCATTTGTATATGGTTTCAATTCAGTCCCAGTTCTTAAAGAAATGCTGCAGAAACTTCAGTTTTCTTGTTTATTTCATCCTATTTTCCCCCCTACCACCAGCCAAATGACTTTTCCTTCCCTTTTTTTTCTGCACAACTCTAGAAAAATGCCATCTTTCTAGAGTCTTTAACCCCACAAAGTTCCCGAGGGTGCTACTGGTGTGAATTGCCCTACTGGGCTAGGGGAGAGCCGTCTGTTCGCTGGAAACACTCATAACCATTCCTTTAGATTCGTTTGCCTTATGGTTGTCATAAACGCGATTTGCAAAAACAAGGAGCCTTAGTGAATGTACAGTACCTAGACTTCTGTGTTCTTCACGCAGAAGGAGCAACTTTGCTATTTGGTCCAGTAAGTGGACAACTTGTGATATAAATGTGGAAATAAAAAAATATTTGCACAAACCAGTTCTGGAATCATTTCTCATTTGCACATATGTAGCTAAATCTAGAGTCCACCAGGGGGAACTTCCTGGAGTCCACAGCCATACCTACTGGGCCAGCCTTGGTGACATCCCTTTAGCTTTACTTTGAAACGGTAGGCAGGGCCTCTATCTGCTTTTCATTGATTCATGGACAACCACATTTCCTTGGTCACCCACCTAGAGGAGCCCTGCTACAGGTAGTGTGGCTCCTCCTAGTGACGTGGTGTACGCCTTCCTTCCCTGCCCACCAGTGCTCTGCTGACACTGCATGGCCCAGTGTACAGAACTATTTTCTGTCCCCAGCCTGGGCTAGCAGCTGCAGGCAGGCCCAAGGCTGCCTCCATACCTGACAGGTGTCCACTAAGATGTCACCTCTGTTACTGTTAATGATCTAGTTTTTCCCCCCAACTAATAAGCCAAGATTAGGTTTCTTAGTATTTTTTCACCATCATCCATATCTGCTTAATTTCACAGTGAGTTAACAGTAACTTATAAAACAGCAGCTTCATGGTTTGTCTTAGAACATACCTTCTGGTCTGGTTGGTACCACAGCCAACCCAGAATCCTTTTCAGAGCCAGTAGGAATTTCTGAGGTTTGTTGCAGAATGGCCCCACACCCATTACAGGGCCATTTGAGGAGGTGAAACCCCAGCTGGGTGGCCCTGAGCCAGTGTTCACTCCTGAGCACATGTACCTGTTGTGAAATGAAAAGGCTTGCACAGAGTTGCCAGGGCAAAATCCAGTAAGAGATAAAAGCAACCAAAACACATCAGTTCGGCCATCTGACACTGCTCTGTCCAAAGATCCTAATTCCTCTTGTATCTAGTTTATGACAAAGGGCTGTGTACCAAGTTGGAGGGCCTTAGGGTATAGAGCTAGGTGTCCTATCATCGGATTTTTAGACCAGGCCATTTACTATTCAGAGTCCAACCCCAGGGACTGCCACACCTCTGCTGAGTATCCAGCAAACCCCAGGGCACACAGCCGACCTTCAAGAACGACCTTCAAGAACGGGTGAGTAGCTCGGCATGGTGCTCAGGAGGCGGAGGCAGGCAAATCTGAGTTCGAGGCCACCCTAATCTACAAATCCAGTCCAGGACAGCCAGAGATCTGTTACACAGAGAAATCTTACCTCGAAAAAAACAAAACACGGGTGAGGTAGAAAGACACTCTAGCATTCAAGGAGACACTGTAAAGGAGAATACTGAGGTCGGCAAGATGGCTTAGCAGATAAACGCTTGCAGCCACCGCCAGTTTAGTTCCCTAGATGCACATGATAGAAAGGAGACAACAGACTCAGGTCGTCTGACCTCCAAATGTGTACACACACTCGTGGCCGCCTCCATAAATGAATACATTATTTTAAGGAACGCGAACAACTCTTCTCCCACAAACACTCAAAAGCACACGATCTTCGGAATCGAGTTTTGTAGTCTAGGATCACGGTGCTGAAGTCTTTTCCTGCCTCTGTGTTTTTGCCAGCTGCCGGGTCAGCAGAGCTCTTAAGACACTGTCCCAGGAGGCGGCTAGCCCCGAGTTTCTCTCCGTTGGTCTGTGAGGGAAAGGTGACACCTACCGCACAGCTTCCGAGGACCCGGCGTCGTCCAGAGGGTTTACCACAATCAGTTTTTTTCTTCTAAAAGATCTTAGTCCTGTCTGCGTCCCAGGCACGCCGCTTCCACAGCCTCAAGTGGGCGGGCCCGCGTCGCCCAGCACCTTTCACGGAATCCCGCCAGTCACAGGAGAGAACCGAGAGAGCGGAACGCGCTCAGCGCACGCGCGCGACCCACAGCTCGTCCTTCGGGCTCGGCCACGCCCCCTTCCGGAAGTCGTTCGAGTGAGGGTGGGGCCCTTGCCGAAGACTTGGGTGTGGGCGCGTCGGCGGGCGCGCGACGACGACGCACGGGGCGTTGGCCAATGGCGAGCGGCGATGACGCACAGGGCCAGCGGCCAATGGTGAGCGGCGTCTGCCGGCGCGCCTGTCCGGGCTGTCCCACCCCCGGCCCGCGTCCGGCGGTCGTCCGGCGGGAAGGGGCGGCCGCTCAAGCAGGATGGCGGCGGCGGCGGCAGCCCCGGGTCCCGGCGCAGGCGCGGGGGTCCCGGGCGCGGGTGGCGGCGGGGCGCGCGAGGGCGCGCGGGTGGCGGCGCTGTGTCTACTATGGTACGCGCTGAGCGCGGGCGGTAACGTGGTCAATAAGGTGATTCTGAGCGCCTTCCCGTTCCCGGTCACCGTGTCGCTGTGCCACATCCTAGCGCTGTGCGCGGGGCTGCCGCCACTGCTGCGCGCCTGGCGCGTGCCGCCCGCGCCGCCCGTGTCGGGCCCCGGACCCGGCCCGCATCCGGCGTCTGGCCCGCTGCTGCCGCCGCGCTTCTATCCGCGTTACGTGCTGCCGCTTGCCTTTGGCAAGTACTTCGCGTCGGTGTCGGCGCACGTCAGCATCTGGAAGGTGCCGGTCTCCTATGCGCACACCGGTAGGTGCTGACGCTGGCTGTGCGCGCTGTCTGGGGCTTCGAAGTATGAGTAGGAGTGCGCGGACCGTCTGACTGAGAGGCCGCCAAGGCGCGGCGGATTTTCTTGTTGGAAAAGGTCTGAGGAGTTTACCGGGCGCCTGGCAGAATTGACTCCAGCTATTGGGATCGGGAGGAAGCCTTACAGAAAGAAGGTCCGGGGTCGGGTGTGCAGGTTGCCGGGACTGCCCACTGAGTGCCTTTCCTCTCTTTGCAGTCAAGGCCACGATGCCCATCTGGGTGGTCCTCCTGTCCCGGATCATCATGAAGGAGAAACAGAGCACCAAGGTAACCCTGGCAGAAGCCCTGGGCTAGGCGGGATTCCCAGTAACTGGCCAGGTTGATGACGTGGTTGGACCGTGGCATGCTCTGGCTTCCTGTCAAATAAGGAAGTCAAGGTGTCAGCCTCCTGTGACTTCAACTAGCTCCCGCACTCACCTTTCAGACAGCAGGTGTATGTGTGAAGGGGAGATATCACCACCTAATCTCTCGCTTGTTTTCCCTGAGCACCACATCCCTCTGGGGTCCACTATTCTTTTCTGTTTTGATTCCCTCCTCTGGGATTGCTGGTAGGTGATGTCTGTTTGGTTCCATTTTAGCAAGTCACCAACAAACAAATTAAGTTGAGACAAGTTTTCCTTTTATATTATTTTTATGTTTATTTATGTGTGTATGTTGTTCCTTGCCATGTGTATGGAAGTCAGAGGACAGTTCTCACCGTGTGGATACCTGGGATCAGATTCAAGGTGTCAGGCGTGGCCATGACAACCTTACCTGTTGAACTATCATGTCCTAGTCTCCCCATCACCAGAAAGGTGATCTGGATCTGATGTGAGATGCTGGGCCATGGCAGAAGCTAGCCAGTTTGTAGAAACTAAAACTTTACAAAGCCTGTCATGGTGCCATGGGTCTGTCATTTTAGCACTGAGAGGCAGAGGCAGGAGGATGAGGAGTTCTAGGCCAGCCTGATTACAGAGTTGGACATGGTGGCACACACCTTTAACACAGCACTCTGGAGGCAGAAGCAGGAGGATCTCTGAGTTGGAGGCCAGCCTGGTCTACATGTTGAGTTCCAGGACTCCATCTCAAAATGAATTCATTAATTAATAGGAAGAAAAGAGCAAAAGAAAAGAGTTGTGGTCCAGTGTGGAGCCCTAGCTAAGAACTCAGAGGCCCAGGCTTCAATCCCTGTGTTGAACCAAGAAAACCTTGGGTTGTGATTATCTGGACGTGGGTCATACACAGCACCCAGAGCTCAGAGCTGCCTGGGAAAGGTGCCAGGCCTGGGTATTTTTCTGGCTTGGGGCTTAAGAGCAAGAATCAGGCTCACTATGTCCTGTGCAGTGGTGATGCCAGTGTTCAGCTAGAAGCCATCTCACCTTGTACAACACTCACTTTCCTATGCCCTGTAATTGATGCACCTGGATCAGTGCAGAAACTGGGCCACCTCTGGCTGAGTTTTGTCCTCAGGCCCAACTTTATCCTAATGAGTCCTGTCTGCACTCTGCAGTCCATGCCAGGGTGATATCAGGTAGGACTAGCCTCCTGGGGGGTCAGAGTTGCTGGGGAGGCATCCAGGTGTGTCACCTGATAGCACACCTTATGTTTATCAGTTTTCCTGGTCACTAGGGACATTGTACCTGGCCCAGGGCCTCACAAGTGCAGGACCTGGAGATTGGCCTTCTTGGGCAGGGACGTGTCCTGCACGGCAGATACATCAGGCCGGGAATCTCTGTTCTCAAAGGAAGGTGTAGGACGAGGAAAGGAGGCTGTGGCCAGTAGTTCAGAGCCAGGAGTTCAAGTCCCAGCGGCCACTGCCCTTTTGCTCCTGGATGCTGCTTTGTTTGTTTCTGTGTTTATTTTTTGTGGGTGTGTGGATACACATGGAGGTCAGAGGACAACTTGCACATGTTGGTTCTCTCTTTCCACCTAGGAGGCCTGGAGATTAAACTCAGTCAATCTAAGAGGACTATACCAGCTGAATCAACTAACTGGTCCCAAGATTTGGTTTTTAATACAAAATGTCACTGTTTAGTCCAGGCTTACCTAAGACTGGAAATCCTCTTGTTTTTTTGCCTTGTTAGGTTTTGTTTGTTTGTTTGATACAGGATTTGAAATAACTCAGGCTAGCCTCAGCCTTTTTTCCATTTATTTATCTATTTTCCTGTGTACATGTCTGTCTGTCTGTGTCTGCCTGTGCGAGGTGGTTAGAGGATGTGAGGAAGTCAGTTCTCTTCTACCATGTGGGTCCCGGGCATCAAGCTCCGGTTGTTAGGCTTAGTGGCAAGTGCCTTTATCTTTCAGCCATCTCCCCAGCCCCAGGCTTTCGACTCTCAATAACTTTCCTGCCTCAGCTTTCTGAGTGCTAGAATGCTGGGCATGAAGCACCATGTGAGATGCGGGCAGCATTTTCCAGGGTAGAAGGTGGGGTCCCCCAGGTCGGGCTTGGGGCCCTGAGCTTTCCTGCAGTTCTGAATGGTGGGTAGCCTCAGCCCACTTGAGCCCCTCTGACCTCCTGCAGGTATACCTGTCACTGGTCCCCATCATCAGCGGAGTCTTGCTAGCCACTGTCACAGAGCTGTCCTTCGACGTGTGGGGGCTGGTCAGCGCCCTGGCAGCCACGCTGTGCTTCTCTCTTCAGAACATCTTCTCCAAAAAGGTGTGTTGGCCCTGTCCCTGGCACAGGTTGCCTGAGTGTGGTGGCTTCAAGCAGACTGGCCAGAGCAGACCTTCCTATGCTTACTATTTGCTTGAGTCTCTGTCCCTTGTTTTGTTTTGAAAGCTAACCTTAAAGCTAACCTACTCTGCTATCTCTTGTTCCTTTTCTTTTCTAAATTTTCTTGCTACATTTTATTTATGATCCGTGTGTGTGTGTGTGTGTGCGTGTGCCTGTGTGCATGTGTGTGTGTGTTTGTGTGTGTGCAAGGGCACCTGCCATGGCCTCAGTGTACTGGTCAGAAAACAACTTACAGGAATCCTGTGGGACCTTAGCATCATGCTTGCTGAAAGTCTTTATAGGCCTTTACCCACTGACCCATCTCACTGGCCCCTCCATAGTATTTCCCACTAAACCTGGAATCCAACCTGTTCATGTCCCATGAGCCCCCTGGATCTGCCTGTGTCCCCACCACCAAGTGCTTGCGTTACAAATGTGATGCCGTGGCTAGCTTCTGTGTGTGTCCTTGTGCCTCTTTTCCTTTCCAAGCTCTTGCACTGAGTTGCGCTCATTGACCCTGACTTGTCTGGCCATGTGCATTGGCTGTTGCTGTGTGGTGTTACCTCACTGCAGAGCTCTTGTCATGACTAAGGCTCAGCACTACCTTCAGCACTGTGGGTCTGCTTGTTGGCAGTGTGGCTTGTTTCCACTTGTCTTGAAATACATTTTCTGTATTTCTTAGGACATGATGCTCAGCATGCAGCTGACTGGGGCATCCCCCTGTGGTAGACCTAAAGTCCATGGTTTATGAGTAGGATCTGTTTCTGGCATTGCCTGGTAGTGCTCAGACAGGCTAAACCAATCTAGATTCCAGTCACAGGGATTTCAGCCAGATATGAGGCACTTGCCTGTCATGAGCATATTTGGGATGAAGATGGGTTTGCTCTGAGGGCCAGACCAGCCTGAGCTACAGAGCAAGACCATATTCCAAAAACAATGCAAAGAAAAAAAAAAAAATCAGCGGGGTTGGGGTTTCAGAGTACTTGAGTCACTACACCCTACTCTACTCACCCTACAGCATGTTACTAGGTTGGTTCTGGTTTTTCTCTGTCAGCTTCTCATCCATAGGTCAGAGCGCTTTGTCTAGGCATGGCTGTGTCTTCCTTTATTAGCAAGCCAGCTGGTCTGATGCCTGAGCTCAGATGTCAGATTCCAGTCTCAGGTTGGGAACTGGAAACCCAGGCCTTATTGCTGGAGTGTCAACAGCTCTAACAAGGTGTTCTCCCCTCAGGTGTTGAGGGACTCCAGGATCCACCACCTGCGGCTGCTCAATATCCTGGGCTGCCACGCCGTGTTCTTCATGATCCCCACATGGGTTCTGGTGGACCTCTCCACCTTCCTGGTCAGCAGTGACCTGGTGAGTTGGGACTGCTGAGATGTGGGTGTGCCTTTGCCAGCTTCCTCAGCATGTGCTTGGTTGGAAGCTGTAGCCCTCTTGTTCATCCTGAGGCAGTCTTTGGGCACCTGTGCTAGTCTTTTGTGTTCCTGTAACAGAGTACCTGAGTCATAAGAAAATAGGAATGTAGCCGGGCGGTGGTGGCGCACGCCTTTAATCCCAGCACTCGGGAGGCAGAGGCAGGCGGATTTCTGAGTTCAAGGCCAGCCTGGTCTACAGAGTGAGTTCCAGGACAGCCCGGGCTATACAGAGAAACCCTGTCTCGAAAAAACAAAAAAAAAAAAAAAAAAAAAAAAAAAAAGAAAATAGGAATTTACTGGGCAGTGGTGGCACACGCCTTTAATTTCAGCATTTTGGAGGCAGAGGCAGGCGGACTTCTGAGTTCAAGGCCAGCCTGGTCTACAGAGTTAGTTCCAGGACAGCCAGGGCTGTACAGAGAAACCCTGTCTCGAAAAACCAAGAGAGAGAGAGAGAGAGAGAGAGAGAACGCGCGAGCGAGAGCGCGCGCGCGCGTGTGTGTAAGGAATCTTTAGCTCCCAGTTCTGGAGAGCAAATGTCCAGCATGGAGTGGGCTCATCTTGACCAGGAGAGTGCCACATCCTGACATGCCATGTGACCATGACAAGAGCATATGTGGAAGGGAGAAGTTGGTCTCTGAATGTCAGCCTGAGAGCCAGGGCTCCTGCTTTCCTGTATCAGTCAGCTTTCGGGCTCTGTAACCAAGTGCTTAAGGTTATTGGTTTGGGGAGAGGAAATGTTTATTTTGGCTCAGGGTTTCTGTCTTTGTGTGCTTGGCCCTGATTGCTTTGGGTCTGTGGTGGGAGCACATAGGTGACAGTGTCACTGAAGACTGGTGGAGCAGCTGTCTAGAATTGAGCTTCACTTCAGCATTTGGTCTCCTTCATTCAACAGTCTGAATCCAAGTGGGCTAAAACCCTAAACCCTGTGAGCAGCTATAGGAACTCCAGTCCTGGGAAGACGAGGCCAGCCCACTGCAGTCTCATACACAAGCACCTTACCCTCCAGTACATGTGCACACATGCACATTCATGTGTGCACACTCATGAGAACACACACAGGAGTGAGAGCACGTGCTCTTACTAGTGTAGCCCTGGTCAGTCTGGATGTAACTGTCCTCCAGGGCCTATGTGTGGGCCTCCCTCTAAAAATTCGTGGTGGTGGTGGGACCTGGTGGAGGTTCAACTTGATAGGAGGAAGTAAGAAATTGAGACCTGTCCTTGGAGGGGACCTCTCTCTTCCTGTTTTACTCTGCCTCTGCTTCCTGTTGATGAAATCACCTCTGCTAAAAGAGCCTTTTGCCAAAGCCAAGAGGTTTGGACCATATGGTCCTGAACTGTGACTTAGGGGTATCGATGACAGGACAGTGCTTTCTCTGACCTTACAAGGTCCAGGCTCCACCCAGTACCACTCACAGAGGATAAGACGAGGGTCAGGAACTCAGTCATCTTCGGCTACACAGTAAGTTTGAAGAGAGTCTGGGCTACATGAGACCCTGTTTCCAAAGAGAGCTGACTGTCAGTCACAGGACATGCCTGGCAGAGTGGCACCATTTTAGCCCAGCTCTGTGTGGAGGGACTGGGAATGATGGGAGGGTGCCTGGGAGACATAGGAACCCTGAGAGGGAACCATGAAAGTACACAGGGGATTTGAAGGAACTTGGGAATCCTGGGAATGGCTGGAAGAGAGGGTGCAGGTAAGAAGCTGAAGTCTTTTTTGCCAGGGCTGGGCTCCCAGGAGCAGAGCAGCATCCCAGGTAACCCAGCGGGCTCCTGTCCAGCAACTTGGATATGCCAATTCCCATCCCCTAGGAAGCACTGGAGTGCTTTGTTACGGGAATAGAAAGTACACCCAGTTTCTGCTCTGTGCAGTTTTTTCTTTCCCTTCCCTTTGGGGGCGTGTGTGTGTGTGTGTGTGTGTGTGTGTGTGTGTGTTCGTTCGTGTACATGTGTACACGTGTACATGCACAGTGAGCCAGCAGTGTCTCTTGTGGTATGCAGGTGGAAAACAGAATCCAGCCTCCACATCTCCCTCAGTAGCTCCCCCTTGTCTTTCAAGTAGGATCTCACTAACTTGCTAGGATGGTGGCCAAGCCCTCAAGACCCGCCAGTTTTTGTCACCCGAGCTTCCTACTTCTAGCAGTAGGGGCTCTGCGTGTATGCAGCTGCACCCACATTTTCTTCACATGGGTGCTGGGGGCTGCTCCACCTTTGGTGCTTTTGAGACAGGATCTATGTCCTGTATTAGGTAGCCTAGGGTGTCTTCAGACTCCTGATCCCCCTGCCTCCACCTCCTGAGTACTGGAATATAAAGTATGCCCTCCATGCCAGGATTGGAAGCTCAATATGATTTGGTGGACTCTGTGGATCATCCTTTTGGGACTTCCTCCAAGATCCTTCCCTTGGTGGCCAGCTGACATGCCTGCTAACCACCATGTCTGGCAAGGATCCAGCTGGGACTTGTGGCTTCCACAGGCTGGCTGAGGACTGGCAGCAGTCCAGGAGGGTGGGTGTGAGTAAGATCTGAGGAGTCTGATGGCCAGGGCCTCCCAGTGTCCTAGCTGGGCCTTTGTGTTCTCCTGATTCCTGTCTGAGGACAGGTGTGCTCTGGGGCTGTTTTCCACTCTCTAGAAGCCCTACCCACTACTGACACCTCTCACAGAAGGTGGTAGTAGTTGATGTCACCTATATCCTTGGGTTTGTCTGGTTTGATGCTTTCACTTCTGTGTTCTGTGGGGTTTGGGGCTGAAACCATAGCTTCATGCATGCTCAGAATGCTCCACCACGAAGCTTCTGTGGGGAAAGTGCTTGTTGTGCAGTTGTGAGGACAGGTTTAGACACTAGGAGGCAGGGTGGGATCCCTGCAGCACACTGTACCCTGCCACACACACAGTTTTGATGGACTTAAGAAAAATTATTAAATATTATATATTTGGGTGTTTTGCTTGCATGTATGTCCACATGCAACATGTGTGCTTGGGTGCCCTCAAAAGTCAAAAGAGGCCATTGGATCCCCTGGGACTGGTATTACAGATGATTATGACCTGTCATGAGGGTGCTGGGCATCTAACCCAGGTCCTTTGGGAGAGCAGCTAAGTGCTTTTAACTGCTGAACCATCTCTGTAGCCCTTTGGTGGCTGATTTTGCATCTCTGACTTGAGAAACGGTACTCCATCGCTGCGCCATGCAGTGGGGTAGTCAGGAAGGTTAGGGGGCATGTGTATGAAGCAGCACATGGACTGCTCATGTGCCTCTGAGGGTAAAGGTGCCTGTAGCCAAGCTTGTCACCCACCAGTCTGAATCCAGACAGGACTGCATGAGACTCTTGTTTCAAAAAACATTTAACCGCCTGCTGGGCCATGGTAATCATCTGCCTGAATATAGTTGTGCCTCTCCCCCACTGATGCTCCCTGTCCGTCTCCACAGGCCTATGTGTCTCAGTGGCCCTGGACGCTGCTGCTCTTGGCAGTTAGTGGCTTCTGCAACTTCGCACAGAATGTTATCGCCTTCAGCATTCTCAACCTCATCAGCCCACTTAGCTACTCAGTGGCCAACGCCACCAAGAGGATCATGGTCATCACTGTGTCCCTCGTCATGCTGCGCAACCCAGTGACCAGCACCAATGTGCTGGGCATGATGACTGCCATTCTGGGTGTCTTCCTGTACAACAAGGTAAGCATTGGGTGCTACCCTCCCACAGCAGGCACAGCCTCAAGGAGGGACAAGGAGCCCCAGGAAGGAGAGGGGAGGGGGTTTCTGGCTGTAAGTTCCAGAAGTACCTAACAGGGTGAGTCAGTTGTATGCACTAGACAGAACAACATGGCAGTAGGAGTCTAAGCACAGGCTACTCTAGAACTCACTATCCTCCTGCCTCCACACTCTGATCTCTAGGGTCATCGGTGCAGGGATCAGAAGCTTTCTTTGTGTCTTACTTGTTTTGAAATAGTCTTGTATAGCCCAGAGTGGCCTTTAGCTTCTGACCCCCTGTTCCACCGCCCTTGGAGTGGAATGACAGCTGTCTGTACTGGATCTGTGCCCTGGATTATGCAGTGCTGAGACGGACCCTAGAGCATAAGTCTTATAGACAGCCATAGAACCATAGCTCTTATAGTCTACCATAGAAGTGTCCCTAGTCCTTGGGTTTGGGGTGACCTCTGTATCCCTAGTCCTTGGGTTTGGGGTAACCTCTTTGCTGCTGGTATTCTTTTCTTTCCCTTCCTTCCTTTCTATTTGTTTTAGTTTGGTTTTTAAAGTCTCATGTAGCCTAGGTTGGCTTTGTACTCCTGCCCTTCCTGACTCTGCCTCTATAGGGCTGGGATAACATGCCCCCATACCCAGAGTTCCCTTGTGCTTGTTATTGCTCTCTTCACACAGACCAAGTATGATGCGAACCAGCAGGCCCGGCGCCATCTCCTTCCCATCTCCACATCAGACCTGAGCAGCAGAGAGCACTTGCGGAGCCCAATGGAAAAGCCCCACAATGGTGCACTGTTCCCCCAGCAGGGTGACTTCCAGTACCGCAATATCCTCCTCACAGACCACTTCCAATATGGCCGCCAGGGCCACCCAAACTCCTATGCTCTCAGCCGACATGATGTGTAGGCCAGGTCAGGCCTTCTGCACCCCCTTCTTGAGCCCAGCAGCTTCAGAATATTCTGGCAGCCTGACTGAGCATATGATACATGGCAGGCCATCAAGGGAGCTCTGGGTCCTGGTCCCTGATGGGCTGCAGGGTGTGACCAGAGCATCGACAGCCACAAGCCTGGGGCAGAAAAAGAGCCAGAGAGAGACCTTGATGTGCGCAGGGTGGCCCCTGGCATATTGCAGAGGTCTGGTCTGAACTTCTGGTGAAGTGACTCTGGAAGAAGTGGCATCTCTGTGACTGCAATCCTGGAAGCCAACAGGAGGTGGCATCTGGGGCATCATATAGCCCAGAGGGATGGAGGGCTGACATGGGTGGCATTACTGTCCCCACCAATGCTATAGAGTTCCAGAATGCCCCAAGGCAGTTGGCCACTTGCAGCTAGTGCTGCCCAGGGGCAGACCTACAGTGACCATCAGCCCATCAGCTGTGTCCCTCCTCTGCCATGTGGGTGCCAAAGCAGGACATAGCCCTTGGCCTGGGGGGCCCTTAGACTCTAGAGGAGCAGCTTGGCTGCTCCCCACCCTTCTGATGGCACAGAAGGCCAGGTGGTGGCGATGGCAGTTTCCTCAGAACCTAAGTTTCTCTGGGGAGCATCCATCGGCCATGGGAGCTTTGGTGCCTGGGTCCCATCATGCACTACACAATGGCTAGTCAGCAGGTGGAAACCATCTTGTCTCACTTCAAAATATGGGATGTTTGTTGCTGGAGCCAGTCCCTCCCAGCTCAGTGGTAGCAGGCAATGCCTAAGGGTACTGAAGCTGCAGCCAAAGGAGTAGGAGGAGGTATTCACACTCCAAGTACAGTGTTGCTTGTTAGTGAGGAGACCATGTGTGTGTCAGGATTTGAACTGTGTCCCAGTAAATGGGACACTAGGCAGGTCTTGGTCTTTTAGTTAGGAATCACTTTGAGGCTGGGTTGGTAGAGTGCCTGCCTAGCATGCGTGCAGCCTTAGCTTCTGTCCACAGAATGTCACATGGTGGTACAGGCCTGCCTTCCCAGCACTCTGGAAGCATATTTAGGAGGATCTGGAGGACAAGGTCCTCACCTACATAGTAGGTTCCAACCAGCCTGGGCTACAATGAGAGGCTTTCTCAGGAAAATGACCAGTTTAGGGACCTGCCCTAGTGGCACACATCTAGGGGCTGAGGCAGGAAGATGGCCATGAGTTTGAAGTCAGTCTGGGCTACATAATGAGGCTCTCTCTGATAAACAAAGTTTAGGGGCTCATCCTGGTGGCCCATACTTATGGTCTTAGGTACTCATTAGGTACCCCGTTGGTAAGCATAAGTGTGAGTTTTATTGTGGGCACAGCAGGTGAATGGTAGGAAAGGACACCAAGCTAAGCTCGGGGTATAAGTGGGTCTCAGAATATAGACCAGGCTGGACTTAAACTCATGGGCTATACCTGTCTCTGCCTCCTGAGTGCTTGGATTCTTTAAAAGCATGGGCACCATAGCCAGATGGAGTCATCCTCACTAAGCCTCCCAGGCTGACCTTTAACTCTGAGCATTTGTGTCTCCTCCATCATTAAAAACTGAGCTCACAGGTATGTCATGGCACCCCAGTCCCTAACTCCTGATTCGTTGGGTCCCTCTGCTTTTGATTACTTGGAGTTTTGTATTGAAGGTTAGTTTATTACTTAGCCTCTTGCTTGCCTAAGATGTTGCAACCCCAGCCTCTGGATAGTGTCATCTGCCTTGCTTACTGGTTTGTACCTTGGTAAGGTCTTCTGTTGGGTTTTCCTCACTGGGGAAGACTGGCCTGAGACACTTGGCACTGCGGAGGGCTCTATGGGTGACTCTGACTCAGCTCTGGACTCAGAATGAATTATGTCTTTTTGGATTACCAAGATGTTCCTGTAATTTGTGTATTGATGTTTTTCCTTTTCTAGGGAGCAAAAAGGCCCATCTCACTTTTCTTAACGGTTTATGAATTAATGAATGGGATACTTAGTTTTGTTCCAAGGCTCACAGCAAGTTTGAACACTGGAATATTGGATGAGATAGTCAGAGTAGACCAGATTCTCGGATCAAAAGACAAACAGTTGGGGCTGCAGCTCTGGCTACAGAGCTCACCTCCATGCATGAAGTCCTGGCCACTCTCAGCACCACATACAGTGTGGCAGTGCACATCTGTTGCCCCAGTACTCAGGAGGCTGAGGCAGTTAGGATCAGGACTTCAGTGTAATATCTGGCTACATTGTGAATTGGAAGTCAGCCTGGGCTATATGAGAGAACAAACAAAGCAGACTTGATCCACAATTTACCTCTGTCCAGTCAAAGTCAAGTTAGCCCTACTCCCGTGTCTTACTCCCACTACATTCATCCTCCCTCTGCAGGTCTGACCTAATCCACCTGTTAGTGTTCATATGAGGATTTTGTTGCTGCCCCACATATCCTTTGAAGTGGCTTAGCCAACACACAGATCCTGATCTAACCAGCTCCTTCATTTTACAGAAGGGGAAACTGAGGCTTAAAGTTGTGAATGTCTATCCACTATTAGAGCACTTGGAGCTTTTAGTTATTTATTTCTTTGAGATGGTATCTGCCTATTTAGCTCAGGCTGGCCACAGAATAGAAGGCACTCCTCCAGCCTTAGCCTATGTGCCTGGAGGATCTGCCATACTCAGCACCTTACTTTGTCATTTATTCTAGGGAAACCCTTGACTGAGGATAGGAGCCAGATAAATTGAGGCAGGAAAGCACTTGAAACTTGATCTGTGTATTGGGAGGACTCTGAGCAGTGGGCTCTTCATGGCCAGACCCCAAGCCCCAAATCCTCAGGTCTGAAACAGGAAACTTTGCTTTCCATTTTCGTCATCTTGAGGCTCCTGTGTCAAACTCTCCTATGGGAGTAGCTATGTTCCTGGTTGCCATTTACCAAAAATAAATGATGGTCTCCAGGGGCTTGAGTTTGGTTCTGGTTTGTCAGGGAGGGTCTTGCTCTGTGCTCCCATCAGCACAACGCAAAAGGAGTAAAAGATTGAAAACCCAAGGCTGGAAAAATGGCTTGGTTAGCCCTTGAAAGACGTATGAAAATCAGAGTTGGGATCCCCAGAACCCCCCCCCCAAAAAAAAAAAAAACAAACCTGGGCAGACCCAGCTCCACCTGCCATCTTAGTGGGAGAGTTGGATAAAGGTCCCAGGATCATGGGCAGAAACTGGCTACTGTCAGGTTCATCATGAAGCCTGCCTTATGTATAAGGTGGAGGGCCAGTGGGACAGCTAAGTAGGTAAGAACAAGTTCAATTTCTGGAACCCACTCCTCTAAGTTGTCCTCTGGCCTCCACATTTGTGTTCTGCCATGCACACATAAAAATTTTGTGTTAAGTGTGCTGGGCATGGTGGTGCACACCTCTGGTCTCAGCAGGCAGGAGGCAGAGGTGAGTGGATCTCTGAGTTTGAGGCCAACCTGGCCTACAGAGTGAGTTCAAAGACAGCCTACAGAGAGAAACCCTGTCTCGAAAAACCAAAAAGAAAAGAAAAATATAAAAGAGCAGCTAAAGAAGGACCTGATGACCGGATGCCAATCACCAGCCTCTTCATACACATCCCTCTATATATGGGTACCCACACATGCAAACAAACATGTCTGCACACATACACAAACCACATATATCTATATGTGCATGCAAGGCAAAATGACTTTTTGTCTGCCTTTATTTTTATGCCTGATTGTCTATCAATTGAAATTGAGTGGCCCTGCCTCAAGCTTTGAGTGTTTGCATGCATGTGTGTGCTTTCATGTGTGTATATACATGTGCATAAGTGTATGTTTGCTGAGGCTCCTATAGCACCTCTATGGCTTCAGCTAGCTTATGCTGCACCAGGATTCAGTTCCTGCAAGAGTCCAAGTCCAGCTACACTCCTCAAGGCCAGTCAGGGCACCCATTTCCTTAGCTAACCTCTTTTGCAGCCCAGGCAGACTTCTATTGATCCTCTTCCTCAGCCTCAGGCTGAGCTGCAAGTTTCCTCCTGTGTATTTGTAGGATGGGCCAATGAGCCCCATGGCTCCTCCTGCTTCTGCCTTCCCAGCTCTAGCATGAATATGCTTCACCACCCCTGACTTTTTATGTAGGTGCCAAAGAGTTGAACTCAGGTCCTCATGCCTTTGTAGCAAGCACTTTACCTACTGAGCCAGACCTCTATAGATAGCTGGGGTACAACAGACACCTATACATGGAGTGGAAACAAGAGATTGGCCTCAGGTGTTCTTGTGTGCCAATAGGTCTACCATCTTACACTTGAGGCAGGGCCACTCACTGAACCTGGAGCTCAATAATTGTAGCTGCAGTGTGTATGAGGCCAGTGAGCCCGTCATCCTTCAGTCTCAGCTCCCACAGCGCAGACTAACAGTCACAACCACTTCTGGCTTTAATGCGTTTAGGGGTAGAATCTAACTCTTAGCCACTCCATTTATGGAGTATGGGGGTAGGGGGTACATTGAAGATTACACATGCTATGGTGCATATGTAAGAGTCAGAAGGCTACTTATAAAAGCCAGTTCTCCCACTGTGTGAGTCCCAGGTCATCGGGCTTGGTAGCAAATGCCTCTTTACCCACTGGGCAATCTTGCTGTGTTAAGACAGGCCTCACAGAGCTCAGGCTAGCTTTGAAGTCACTGTGTATCTTCTGTCTCTGATATGGTGTGCTGGCCAATGAACTGAAGCCACACCCTTCAGTTTTAGGAGTTATGTGGTCGTCAAAACACCAGAAAGGGACCCTGGACCTCACACATGCTAGGGAAGCACTGACCCACAGCCCCAGCCCTGTAATTCTGGCTGTTTAAGTTTCCTCTGTATTTTGGAGGATTCTGTGAGCAGTCAGGGAAGCTACCACAGTGAGGGGACCAAATATGTTGCAAAGCTTTTTTCTCAGCCTTAGTGAATGAGGATTCATTCAGGCTCCCAAAGGGGCTCAGTAGGAGGTAGGCAAGAGCCTGCTGAGGAACACTAAGAAGGGGCTTAAGGGCCCTTTCCCTAGGCAGGACCTAGTTGTCCAGACTTATTAGGGAGGTGGCAAGAGACAGGGGTATGCTGTGAAATAAGCATCAAGGGGCCAGGTGTGGGGGTGTGCACCTTTAACCCCAGTGCTGGGGAGGCAGAGGCACTGTGTGGGGCTGGGAACAGATGTGTGATGCAGGCTGCTGAGGTGGCTCAGTGGCTAAAGGCACTTGTTGCCAAGCCTGATAACCTGAGGTCAATTTAGGAACAACCATGAGTCAGTCATCCTCTCATTTCTGCACATGGGCCAAAGCAGGCAACCTCCCTCACCAATAAATAAAACAGAAGAAACTTCTAAAAATAGTCGCCTTCTGAATGGTCTACTGGCCCTCTCATTGTTTTGTTTTGGTCTTA
Source organism: Grammomys surdaster (assembly GCF_004785775.1). Classification (NCBI taxonomy): domain Eukaryota; kingdom Metazoa; phylum Chordata; class Mammalia; order Rodentia; family Muridae; genus Grammomys; species Grammomys surdaster. The sequence continues at coordinate 790,335 of NW_021620509.1, forward strand.
AGACAGGGTTTCTCTGTGTAATAGCTCTGGCTGTTCTAGTTTTGTAGATCAGGCTGGCCTTGCCTGCCCTGCCTTTATGCGGGAATTAAAGGTGTGTGCCACCACCACCTGACCCTATTGCTTTTTAATTTTGCGTTCTGACTCCATGTTGTTATGGTATCAGATGCCTTGGAATTGGAGCTGCATGTGTGGGTTATGAACGTGCGTGCTGGGAGTCAAACTAGGGTCTTCTACAAGAGTAGCCAGTGTTCTTAACAGTTGAGCCATCTCCCCAAAACCCCTCCCTCACTTTCATTGCTTTAAACCAGGATACCTGGGTGTCACTACTGAGGGACTGAGAAGTGGTCAGTGGTCACTGTCAAGGAGCGAAGGGTAAGTAAGCTGGGACAGGACAGAGCTATGGAGAGCTTGGGGGCAGCTGAAGGGAACTAGGTGGGTATGTAGGTGGGGATTAGTTTTATCAGTAAGTTAGCTTGGCCTAGAACCTGGTCTAAGCAGAGTGCTCAGTAGATACAGGTTTGAGCTAGAGTTGTGACCCAGCAAAGCATGGTACCCTTGATCTGAGGCAGCCTGGATACTGACAGAATCAAGACATTAAGGCCTGGGCTTTCTCAGGAAAGAAGGTAACTATGTTCTGAAAGGAGATCCTATACCATCATTAAGAATCTTCTGGAACTGTCTCAGGTGAGACTGAGGGAAACAGGTTGAGCAGATACAGACTTCGGTTTACTGTGAGCCACACAAACAGTCCCTACAAGATTACAATATTCTTTGGGGATTACACACCTATGCTATTGTTGTCTGTATTCTTTACATTGAATTCTTGGACCTGAACTCAGGTGGCCCTGCTCCCATGCCAAGCACACCCCCATTGAGCTAGCTATCTCTGCAGCTCCAAGATTAGGGCATCATAAAGGGCCTTCACAGCAGGCAAGACAGGATTTACAGGAAGGGCACAGGGATCAGGATACCTTCCAGGCTCAACTTCATTCTCCCTCCTCATATAATCTTGGTGTGGAGCTTCCAGCAGTAGGAATATCCAACGAGGCAAGATAATTAGGAAAAGTTGGAGATCCCAAGATAACAGGCTCAAAGACACAGAGGCTCACTAAGGGCTTGGTGGCTAGCACAAAGTCAGAAAGTAGATCATACCAGTGCTGTAGGCACAGTTCCAAGAGATCCTGTGCCTTCTTCCAGCTTCTTCGAGCACTGAAGTCACATGCACAAACCCACCAGACACATACATATAACTGAAATAAATCTTGTTTTCGAGACAGGGTTCCTCTGTATAGTTCTGGCACTCTTTGTAGACCAAACTGGTTTTGAACTCGAGATCAGGCTGCCACTGCCTCCCAAGTGCTGAGACTAAAGGCGTGCGCCACGATGCCCAGCAAAATATGATAAATCGGTTTTTTAAAAGGCCGATGGTATATCTCAGTGCTTGCCTAAAGTGCACCCAGTCCTGTCTTCCACCTCCAGCATCCCGAAACCCCGGTGTGGTGGTGGCACACGCCTGTCATCTCAGTACACAAGAACTAGGAGGAGGATAGGGAATACAAGATTATCTAAGGCTATATGGGGAGTTGGAGGTCAGCCTAAGCTTTCTGAGACCTAATGTCCAAAAAAGCAGGACTAGGTAATAAGTAAACAGAAGGGCTGGGGTGTCGACGCAGCTTCCGGTTCTCCTTCCGTAGAACGCGTATAGTCGCTTCAGAAGACTTGTCTTTGCACCACGTCGGTCTGAGGCCCATGTTGAGGGGCCGGGGGCCCCAATGCTCAAAATTCTTACCCAAATGGAGCCGAGCCAGGATCGTGTGATTCGCCAGAACCATCACCTGCGGATCCCGCCTTCTGGATGGTGCAAAAGGCTGTAAAAGACGCAGAGGCCCGCGAGTGCACGAGCTCGCAAGAATGCGGCAGAAACCGAAAATGCAGCCGGAGCAGCTCCACACGCTCCAGCGCGTCGGGGCACAGCGGCCGGGCCGCGCATGCGCCTCGCTAGGCCGTCGCACTTCTGAGTCCTCATGCAGTCTCTTCCCGCCCTCCTTTAGTCCTCACTTCCGGCGTTTCCCAGCGACAGCCGTAAATGGCGCGCGAAGCGTCCCGCGAGGCTGTCGTAAACGTCTCCCTTCGCGCCACTTCCGGCCGGCTTCTGCGGCCAGTGCTGGTAGGCGATCGTGAGGCTGTGGAGGACGTTGCCAGCGGCTGCAGCCATGGAGATGCCGTTGCCGCCAGACGGTGAGGCCTAGTCTTGAGCGGAGGTCGTTGGGGTCTTCTCGTGTGCCCCCGCCGGCCGGCCGTACCTCCTCGTGTTGCCGGCCCGGTGACGGAGCGCGCTGCGGCCTCGCCGCTCCTCCCTCGGCCTCTTCTTGGGTCCCTCATTCCTGGCGCGCGCTTGGCCCTAGTCAGGACCCGTACACCACCGCCTAGCTGTGGCCCGCCCCAGAGGACTCCGGCCTGGTCCCCCGGTCGTGCTTCCCCCACTGACGCCTTTTGCTCTGTTTTGCAGATCAAGAGCTTCGAAATGTCATCGACAAGCTCGCTCAGTTTGTGGCTCGCAACGGACCCGAGTTCGAGAAAATGACGATGGAGAAGCAGAAGGACAACCCTAAATTCTCGTTTCTGTTCGGAGGCGAGTTCTACAGTTATTACAAATGCAAGCTGGCACTGGAACAGCAGCAGCGTGAGTCCCCCTCCAGCCCTCGGCCGCCTCCGGGTTTAACGCGGGCCCCGCCGAAGCCAATTTCTTTGGAGTCGCATGTTGTTTCCTCTGCAGAGCAGAGCGGCTGTTCCTTCTTCTTTTCCGGAGCCCTGTACCAAAACAGACTCCTGGGTCTGTGTGTCATAAGGAGACTATCAGATTGTCTTTCCGGGCTTTGAGGGGAGCGGGAAGGGGAGGGTTGTCTGCGGGCTGAGACCATAGCTTTCTGCATTTCAAATGCATAGATGAAAAAGCTTTCCCTTTAGTTTTTGCAGCGTTTTTCCATTTCTTTTCTTTTCTTTTTAAATCTTTTTTGGCTTTCGAGACAGTTTCTCTTGTGTAGCCCTGACTGTTCTGGAGTTAGTTTTGTAAACTAGGCTGAGTACAGACTCAGAGATTTGAGCATCAAGAAAAAAACATGATTAAAGTAATAGAAGTAAAAAGTTTAGAGCCAGGACCACCCCTTTAATCCCAGCACTCAGAAGGCAGAAGAAGGTGGATCTCTGTGAGTTTGTGGCCAGCTTGTTGTACAAGTTCCAGTACAGGCAAGGCTACATAGACTCTGCCTCAAAACAAAGGAAAAAGAGTGAAGAAGCACAGCTGGTCTCTGAGGGCCTCACACTGTATCCCAGGTAGGCCTGGCAGTATGTTATCTAGCCTAGCTTCCAACTCAAAGCAACCTTCTTGCATCAGCTTTTCAGGTGGTGGGATTACAAGCATATGCCAGCTTCAAATAATAATAGCAGATGTTATGAGTCCTGGGGGCAGAACTCACATCTGTCATATCAAGGGTAGCTCTGTAGTCTCTAAATAAACTGTGGAAATCAATGTATGGACTTGCAAAGCCAATGAGTAGTCAAGGTGATAGCTGTTGAGACACAGTGCTCTCTGATGCCAAACACACTTTGTTATACTCTAACAGTGTATTGTGGGTGATTGATGGAAAGCTTGTATGTTCAGAGAGGGGACACCACACATGTGAACCGAGGGGGTTTTCATATGCCAAGGTAGGGTAGGGCTAGAGTCTGTCAGTCCTCTTCAGTTAGGGTAGAGGTTGGCTGTTTGACGTCACCATTGGGGTGTCTTTGTCCTTGTGCATGTTTAGTTAGGTCATTCCTTAGCCCTAGAGCACCAAGTTCATAGCCATCCTAAAGCAGACGGAGCTGGAATAGCTTCCAACAATGTGTGCTAGGAGGGATGGCTAAAATTAGGAAGAGTGGCAATCATGAACATGGAGGCAGAAGGAGTCAAAGGTAGAGCCATTGAGGATGGGTAAGGGATGGTAAGTGTAGACTTAAAACCATAGCAGGAAAAGGAGAATACATGTAAGCTATGGCACATTAGGGATTGGGAGGAAAGAGGACGTACTGCTAGCCAGCCATACCACGGTAGGCTATATATTGAACGTGACAGGTACATGCACAGGCTGAGGATGGTGGAAGTCAAGAGATTCGGGTTTAGGCACAAGGGAAATAATGGAGTAGAGAGGACCGGCTTTGCTGAGGAGCTGTGAGCATTGCTTACAAGTAACGAGGCTCAGGAAGGGCTGCAGGTCAACTAAACCCAGGACTGTTCTAGAATGATACTCTGGGTATGGTGGTATATACCTTTAATCCCAGCACTCGGGAGGCAGAGGCAGGTGGATCTCTGCGAGTTCAAGGCTAGCCTGGTCTACAGAGAATTTCCAAGACGGTCTACACAGAGAAACCTTTTCTAGGGAAAAAAAATTCTAGTCCACCCCTACTATGGTCTTGTGTTTGAGAAAGAACAATAAAAATGTGAGCTGTGGGATGTTGCTTATTCCATAGCAGTTGACACTCTGAGCTCCTCAAAGGCCAGCCTGCTGTGGTAGAGGCCTTCTCAGGTGTAGGACACAGTTTCTTATTAGGTGTGATACAGGCAGAGGCAGATCAGTCGCAGTGATTGGAATAGTGCATGTAGTTGGCATTGCTGTTGATTAGTGTGAGGGGTGTATATACTGCTCATCCGAGTGGGTTGCTGTGCTAGGCTGGGAGGCTCTGTGGTGATTTTGAGAAGTCAAAGTCTGTGAAAACCCAATGGCCCTTGCTGACGCCTCCAAAGTGGAGTTTCCCAAAGGAGTATGGGGTCTAGAATATGAACCAGGCAGACATGTAGGTTGCTGTTAAGGCCCAAGTGACACCTGTCCCCAAGCCCTACTTTCTTTACTTTTATCCAAAGGCCATTTGTTTTGGATGAGTCTTAGGGGCTCCTGAAGAGTATGGCTATGTTCAATTGGGACCAAGCAGGGCCCAGAAGTAGAGAGTAAGGTGGCCATATTGTTAAAATCTTACCTGCGAGTAGGGACCCTCCTCTCTAAACACACTGATACCTTGTCTGGGTACATGCGAGGCTCATATACTATCATACCAGGGTGTTGCTGGTGGTTCAAGCTAGTCCAAGGGCTAGTCCAAAGACTGCAGATTGGGGGGGTCACCACAGAAGGTGAGGCTGGTCTTGGGGGCACTCCAGTCCTGTGTATGCTGGCCGGACCTCCAGAATACTGGCTGTCTTGAATGAAGGGGAGATTAGTGACATGGGACAGACACACCCCTTGGAGAGGTGCCACAATCTCCAGCACTGGTCATGGCCTGCAGTACATAGTAGCTCTGTCAGGCCTGCATGAGAAGGGAAGATGGACAGGTTCAGCCTGTCCAGGGACAGAGAGAAAGCAGCTCTGAGGATCTCTGCAGAGACCAGGCACAACAGAGGGAAGCTTGGGCAGGTTGGCCCTGTGAGGTGGACAGTGGACCTAGCTTCCTCCATCAGGCCCTCTCTGGAGGCCAAACCTGATGGATCACTGAGGGTAACCTGGGGCATTCTGAGCTCACAGGACCCATCTCTTTCCTGCTAGTAATCTGCAAGCAGCAGGCACCAGAGCTGGAGGCCACCTCAGCCATGCCCCCTTTGCCACAACCTCCGCTGGCTCCCACGGCATCCCTCACTCCGGCCCAGGGCACCCCATCAATGGACGAGCTCATCCAACAGAGCCAGTGGAGTCTCCAGCAGCAGGAGCAGCACCTGCTGGCCCTGCGCCAGGTATGCCTGCATCTAGTGCCGGTGACCCTGGAATCACCTTCTAGTAGGTCTGTGGGTCACCCACAGGCATCGCTCAGTGGACTTGTACCCGTGGTGGATGCCTCCACACGGTGGCTTAAGTACCTACTGGTCTTAATGAGTAGGGGCACCTTATTGGATGGTCCTGTTGCCAAATTCTATAGGGATGAGCTACCTGAAGTGAAAGGAGCAGCGAGCAACATACGGACCTGAGTGCCAGCCCCACTCAGGGTTTCCTTGCTTACCACCATCACACAGCATGCATGGATGTTTGCCATCAGTCATAGACTGCACAGTGAGGTCTTGGACAGCAGAACTGGCCTCTACTCTTAACCAGCTTGGTGGCCAGTACCTACCATTTACTTGTTTGGTTTGGTTTGGAGACAGCATCTAGCCAATCCGCCCTCAGCTTCCCAAGTGCAAAGGTCACAGGCACCTACTACATGTGTTTGCCCTTACCCACTGCCTTGCTCTGCTTAGAGGTGATCCATGAGCACCCTGCCTCCGCAGCTTCACATTTTCCTGTTAGCTGAGTCCAGGCTATCTTGCCTGCTGTGACAATGGACTGTCACAGGCTTTGGTGTATGTGAAGACAGACACCAGTGTTTGTGCAAGGACCCTGTTCATACCACTTGTCCCTCATGGTTTTCCCAGGAGCAAGTAACGACAGCTGTGGCGCATGCAGTGGAACAGCAGATGCAGAAGCTGCTGGAAGAGACACAGCTGGACATGAGCGAGTTTGACAACCTGCTACAGCCCATCATTGACACCTGCACAAAGGATGCCATCTCGGTGAGGCTCAGTGTGGGGTGGGGGTGTCGTCACCTGCCCAACTGACCACCCACTCACCCTGGCCTGACTCTCAGGCTGGGAAGAACTGGATGTTCAGCAATGCCAAGTCCCCGCCGCACTGCGAGCTGATGGCGGGCCACCTGCGCAACCGCATCACTGCTGATGGCGCACACTTTGAGCTGCGGCTGCACCTCATCTATCTGATCAACGACGTGCTACACCACTGGTAAGTGTTTGACCACTCTGTCGTGGTCCCCACAGCTCATCCAGCCCCCACCTTGCTTGCCCTCTCAGGACAGTGGTTGGCACCCCACAAGGCAGGCCTTGAACACTGCTGCCTCCTTTCTGCCTCTGTAGCCATCATGTGTCTGCTTCGGTCTGCACAGCCAGACACCTGGCTGATGCACTGTGGTGACTCTGCTCCTCCATGTCCCGGGGCTGCCTTTGCTGATCTCTCTCCATCAGACTTCTCTTTGCACTGTGTATGGCTCCAGCCTCCTGGGGTCTGGTAGGTGTGTCTCTGCATGGCCAGCAGGTGAAGTTTATGGAGGAAACCAGAGTCCAGAACTCTGGTCAGAGACAGGTGCAGAGGTCCCATGCAGTCAGTCAGCTGGGCTGGCTGCCTTCTGCCTTTCAGCATGGTCATGAAGCCAGGACAGCTGATAAATGTATATGGCTCCCATGAGAACAGCCCTGTCTCCATGCGACCCCTCCCTGTCAGGCTGCCATCCACGCCCTCCTGCTTTGTATTCTCTTTCTTCTTGAAGTGTCTTGCTCCTGCCTCTTAGGGTAGGGCCTCTGCGCAGATGGCCTCTCTCCCACTCACCGGGACACTCCTCACCTGGCTCTCACACAAAGCCCTGGCTTGCACTGCCTTCCTTTGCCTACCTCCTGGCCAACTCTTGCTGCCCTTTGACCTCAGCTGTGGGAGCTGAAGCTGTTAGCTTCTGCCTGCACTTTTCCTGGGTCTGCATATGGGCTGTCTTGCTGAGCCATTACTACTCCAGAGGCCTGGATCTACCTTCCTGCACAGCTGGAGGGGCCTTCTTGAGCTGCTGCTTCCCCTTTGTCCCCTCTCAGTGACACTGGGCATGGAAGCCAGGGCCTTGCACCTGGCAGACAAATGCTGTGCCCTGGGTTGACCGCAACCCTCATGGGTGGTTAGGCTCTCCATAGCCTTCTTCTTGGCCCTATGAAGCTGGGGAGTCCCTCCTGAGCAGATTGTTGAACCCGCTTGTGTATAGTGGTGACCAGGTCCTAACCACAGCAGCCCAATTTCACCCGTTAAACACATGCAAGGGCTCTAATGAGCCCTTCTGACAGTGAAGGTCTTGTTCTGAATAGTCCTGGGGTGCACACTCTCCCTCTACCTGTCTCCCAAGACAATGCACCTACATTGTAGATGGGAGGGGGGGGCATTTCCTGAGGAGAGGGTGCTGTGGCCACAGCCGCATGGTAACGGGTGCATGGCCGGGTCCTGCCCCAGGGCCCTGACGCGCGGAAGGTCTCTCCCTCACAGCCAGCGCAAGCAGGCCCGGGAGCTGCTGGCCGCCTTACAGAAGGTGGTAGTACCCATCTATTGCACCAGCTTCCTGGCTGTGGAGGAGGACAAACAGCAGAAGATTGCCCGGGTATGGGGCTGATGGGGCTGGGTGGTTGGGCAGCCAGGTGGCTGGGTAATTTGAACTCTGTTTAACAAGTCTCCCTCTGCACCAGCTCCTGCAGCTTTGGGAGAAGAATGGCTACTTTGATGACTCCATCATTCAGCAGTTGCAGAGCCCTGCCCTGGGACTTGGTCAGTACCAGGTGAGCACCACACAGCAGGGGCCACCCATCATCAGGACGTTTGAAACTGTCCACTGATGTTTCCATCACTGAGTCTGGCTGCATCTCACACAGCCATTGGCTCTTGGGATCCTGGGCTGTTGTCCTGAGTGGCAGTGCTTCTGTCCTTTCCCCCAGGCGACTCTCATCAGTGAGTACTCATCAGTGGTGCAGCCTGTGCAGCTGGCCTTCCAGCAGCAGATCCAGAGCCTCAAGACACAGCATGAGGAGTTCGTCAGCAGTCTAGCCCAGCAGCAGCAACAGCAACAACAACAACAGCAGCAGCAGCCACAGCCTCAGCCACAAATTCAGCTGCCTCAGATGGAAGCGGACGTGAAGGCCACACCCCCACCACCAGCACCCCCACCAGCCTCAGCACCTGCCCCTACCATCCCACCAACTACCCAGCCAGGTATGAGGTTCCCTCCACCTCTTGAAACTGACTTCCCTGAATGGCAGAGAGCACTCTTCCCTCCTGGACACCTGCTCCACAACCTGCCCACTGCTGGGCCAAGATTGATCTGCTTATGTGTCCAGGCCAGGTAAACACTCCCGACAGGCTTGTGCCTTAAAAGTATTGTCCAGGGCTGGGTGGGCTCAACACACAGAGTGGAGTCCTAAACAGACACAGACACATAACAGTGTTTGTAGTGTACATGTGTATGTGTGTAAAGGACCATGTCTGAAGAAACCTGGGTAAGATCTGAAATGAGCAGCTAGGAAGCTGAAGCAGGAGGATTTTAGACCAGACTGGGATATAAGGCAAAAATTGGTATCTCAGAAGAGTTGTAGCCATACATGGTAGCTAATGGGTGTGATCTCAATCCTGAGCCTGAATTGGAAGACTTAAGTTCAAGGCCAGCCTGGACTGTACCTCAAACTATTCCCCTAAAGACTGAGGTGAAGCATGTTTAACTGGGGCTACAGGGATGGCTTAGTAAAGGGCTTTCCATGCACATGTGAGGACTTCATTTGGATGGTCACTGAGCTTCAGATTCATTGAGAGACTCTGAAACAGATGGAGTGCCAGAAGATGGCTCAGTAGGCTTGAATTCGTTTACAGGGTCTGATGACTTTGGTTTGAGCCCTAGGTTCTGCAGGGTGGCAGGAGAGAGCCTGCTGCCAATATTTGCCCTCTAGCCACTATACATGCACACATGTGCATGCCTGTAAGCACACAGCTGTTACTTTAAAAGTAACTCAATTCTGTGAATAGTAGACAAGACAGGACGTGCCATGAGCATAGAATGTCCCCTCTTGCATCTCTAGAGGGTGGTGGTGGTGACATTGGCAGGGGTAGCTTCCAGTTAGCTTAGAAAGTACAAGCCCTGTCCTGGGCTGGCTTGGGACTTCTTGAGGGTCCACTGCCTCTCCTGCTGACTGGCCACCTTTCACTGCCTGTCACCTGTGTTAGATGACAACAAGCCTCCCATCCAGATGCCTGGCTCTTCAGAGTACGACACCTCGGCAGGCGTCCAGGATCCTGCAGCTGCTGGCCCTCGAGGTCCTGGCCCCCATGAGCAGATCCCACCAAACAAGCCCCCTTGGTTTGATCAGCCTCATCCGGTTGCCCCTTGGGGTCAACAGCAGGTACTTCCTAAAATCTGTTGGGGCATGCACTTATGGCTGAGTCAAAAGCCTGCTCATGTCAGGGAGTGATGTCACGTGCCTTTAATCTCAGCACTCAGCAGGCAGGGGCAATCAGATCTCTATGAGTTGGAGGCCAGCCTGGTCTACAGATCGCCTTCAAGGACAGCCAGGGCTACACAGAAAAGTCCTGTCCTGGGGGGAAAGCCTGCTTGCTCCTAGTGGAGTCCTGTGGTGTAGCAGGCAGGCGTAGCCATAGTAGCCGAGAGATAGTAGAGCCTAGGCAAACCCCTGTCTGTCTCTGTGCTATCATTATGTGGGCTTTTCAGGTCCCTCAGAAAGGGAATGAAGGAAGATCAGAACTGGTGGGCTTCTCCAGGAATCTGTAGGTGGTGGCTACAGTGCCAGGTCTCTGGTGGCTCAGAATAGGAGACTTGTAGACTAGGGCAGAGGTCATGTGTATGACCAAAACTTGTTTATAGTTTGCGAGGTGAGACTGACTGGAGTATCTAGGTATAACAGACTTTCCCCTCAACAAAGCATGGCCTATTTATCTGTTGAGTGTGGCCTTCCTGGTGATTCTTGACTGTAGAGGACATTTATGGGTACCAAGCATGTGGCTCTGCTGCTCTAAGAGCTTCAAGTCTCAAATCTGAGCCTTCTACCTCTCAGCTTGAGGACTAGCAGGTTTACCTGACATGAGATGGATACTCCCTCTAGCCAGTACTCATGTCCCGAAAGTGCCAGCTGTGAACCTTATGGGATGGGCACATAAGAACCTCTGAGGAAGGTGGGGATTGGGCCTTACTGTGTAGGCTTAGTAAGATCTAGGGGCTGGACGTCTGGTCCACTGAGGCTTCCCAGCCAGTGTGGCAGTTCACCAACAAAACTAGAGGTCTGGGGTGAGTAAGCAGTCCGGGTAGATGGAGAGGCATTGGTTCCATCCTTAGAAGTGGGGTTGGAGTCAGGACAAGGAAGCATGTTTAATCCCAGTCTTTGGAAGCAAAGGGGGATTAAGTTTCAGGCTGTCCTGGAACTAGGGTGGCCTGCCACCTGCACCCTCCCCCAACATCCCCATCCCCCACTTAATAATAAAGACTTTGAAGCTGGCCAGGCTTCTCTAATCCTGCCTTCATGGCACCTTAGAGATTGTTTCTGCTATTGGGAATTCATCTTTCTTCTGCTCTTGGAAGCCAGAAAGAGAGCGCCCCAGCAGCCTAGCATGCATGGGTCATAGGCAGAGGGACCTGTTGGCCTCTCCTATGAAACTCCTGTCCCAAACCTAAGGTTCTGCCATCCCTGCTGTAAGTGGTCAGAGCAGTGGCTGGGAATGTCTTGAGCCACATGCATCTGTTTTCCTGGCTAAAGAAACAAGGACAGGTATTCCAGGCTGACCTTTGGCAATGTTCTGGATGAGTGGAGTCAGGATACCGAGTGGGAGGTATAAGGCTCATAGTCCAGCACGCTGGGGTATTCTGAGTCATGGTATGCAATGCACCCGTGTTGTGTCCCAATAGGGATCTGGTGCCTGTTAGGACTGGAGGAGGAAGGCACTAGGTCCAGGTCCAGGGACCCAGTGGCCAGAGGCAGTGTGCAGATGTGCAGTTGACCTGGAGTGAGACAGGTAACTCCAGACCTTGTGTTCACGTCTGTGCTTTGCCTTGCAGCCCCCTGAGCAGCCACCGTACCCACACCACCAAGGTGGACCGCCCCATTGCCCACCCTGGAACAACAGCCATGAGGGCATGTGGGGTGAGCAGCGAGGGGACCCTGGCTGGAACGGGCAGCGAGATGCTCCATGGAACAACCAGCCAGATCCCAATTGGAATAACCAGTTTGAAGGACCATGGAACAATCAGCATGAGCCACCACCCTGGGGTGGTGCCCAGCGTGAGCCGCCCTTCCGGATGCAGCGGCCCCCCCACTTCCGTGGGCCCTTCCCACCCCACCAGCAGCACCCACAGTTCAACCAACCTCCACATCCCCACAACTTCAACCGTTTCCCGCCCCGCTTCATGCAGGATGACTTCCCCCCTCGTCACCCTTTTGAGAGGCCACCCTACCCTCACCGCTTTGACTATCCCCAGGGAGACTTCCCAGCAGGTGAGTAGGCAATGTAGGAAGGTCCATTGAGGGTGTCTCCTGCCTGCCCCTCTGCATCTGCCTGTCAGTGCTGTGGAAGTGACAAGCATAGGGCAAGTGTGGAATGGGCAGACAGGGATAGCCTCCACCCTGCGCCCACACGTGCTAGGAGCCAGGCCCCCTACCAGGGGTGCTAAGGCATCCCTGGAGCCCCTGGCACACAGGCCAGGAGGAACAGCCAGCCAGACTTTGCCAGTCTGTAGTTCAAGTACAATTTTCCTGCCCTGGCCATGTGGCTGGCTGCTTCCTTGCTTGAGGCTATGCCTGTGTCTCATCTCTTACGGTTGCTGTCAGCCTGAGCTGCACACAGAAGCTCCAGACAGAGGTTCATTTCTGTGCTAATGATCCACAGGGCTCAGGGCTGGCCTCCCTCTGCCTGTGTCCTTCCTGCTCTCTTCGAAGGGCCCCAGGCAGTTGGGTTAGAGTCCACCAGGGACCTGGCTTTACTGTTACCCTTTGAGCCCAGCTGCTAGCTCACCTGTGCTCAGGTCCCAACAAAGAAGGCTTCAGCACATTCTCAATGAGAATGTGGAAGTTGAACTTGCTGCCACTGGATGCTGTGGTGGTCTTACAGTCTTCTCGCTTGAGTCCCCTTAGTTGCACCCATGTCTGTGACTGTGAGACCCCAAGTGCTGGCTTCTGTCTTAACTCCTTTGCAGAACCCTGATGGCCCTTCCACCAGATTTGACTACTCCAGCCAGCTGGAGATAATGTTTTGTTTTTTCAGACATGGGACCCCCTCATCACCACCCTGGCCACCGCATGCCACACCCTGGGATCAATGAGCACCCGCCTTGGGCTGGGCCCCAGCACCCTGACTTTGGCCCTCCTCCCCACGGCTTCAATGGCCAGCCTCCCCACATGCGGCGACAGGGCCCACCTCACATCAACCATGATGACCCCAGCCTGGTCCCCAATGTGCCCTACTTCGATCTTCCAGCGGGGTTAATGGCCCCCCTTGTGAAGGTGATACTGGGCCCTGGCCTGGGAGGTTGAGCATGGGAGGGGGCATGCTGGTTTTGTCAGGCTAAGTTTCTGCCTTGTTGCTAAATTCCACTGGGTGGCCAAGTCGGACTTCTCAGGGCCCAGGCAACACCTGTGTTCTCCTACAGCTGGAGGACCATGAGTACAAGCCTCTGGACCCCAAAGACATCCGCTTGCCACCCCCCATGCCTCCCAGTGAGAGGCTGCTTGCAGCTGTGGAGGCCTTCTACAGCCCACCCTCCCATGACAGGCCGAGGAACAGGTAGGGAAGCTGGGCCCTAAAGAGCCCCACCCTCCAAGTCTGTCCCACAGATAAGGAACTGCATCCTCTGAACACTATATTGGGCGTGGAGTGGTGGCCTTGTTCCGCCCAGCCTCAGCCCAGCCTGCCATGGCAGACACTAACAGCAGCAGTGGGCATGTTTATGAGGTCACCTGGAATTTGGGAGGAGGGCTGGACACCCATCAGAGCCCCAGCTGCCTCTTGGTTGGTTAGCTTCCTGGTGCAGGGGAACCTCTTCCTGGCCCCTTCCCCGACATGGGGTCTGACCCAGGCCTCTCATGGGGACCATGTCATGCAGTGAGGGCTGGGAGCAGAATGGCCTCTATGAGTTCTTTCGAGCCAAGATGCGAGCACGGCGGCGCAAAGGCCAGGAGAAGAGGAACAGGTGAGCTATGCTGGTTTCATGGGGGTGGCATTGTGGATATAGTTGCTGAAATTGCTGACCTCACTGTGCCATTTCCCTGCAGCGGCCCCTCCAGGTCACGCAGTCGGTCCAAGAGCCGAGGCCGCTCCTCATCTCGCTCCAGCTCACGATCCTCCAAGTCCTCCCGTTCCTCCTCCCGTTCACGGTCCCGGTCTCGGTCCCGCTCCTCTTCCCGCTCTAGGTCCAGGTAGGCACGTAGGGACCTCAGAAAGCCCAAGTGTACTGCTCCTGCCCTTGCCCCATTGTCCTGCTGTCCCCACAGAAGCCGCAGCCGGTCGCGGTCCTCCAGAAGCCGCTCGCGCTCCAGGTCCAGGTCCAGGTCCAAGTCCTATTCCCCTGGGAGGCGGCGGCGCTCCAGGTCCCGGAGCCCAACCCCACCGTAAGCCACTAGTGTGAGAGTTGCCAAAGAGTGGGGTGGCACCCCTCCCACCACTGGGCCCTTTCCTTTCATGCTTAACTGGCTACTCTCAGGGGCCTGTTGTAGGGATTGATTGACAGCTTACACATAGCTCTTCATTCCAGCTCTGCAGCCGGCCTGGGTTCGAATTCAGCACCTCCCATACCAGACTCCAGGCTTGGAGAAGAGAATAAAGGCCATCAGATGCTGGTGAAGATGGGTGAGTATACCCAGGGCAGTGCCAGCTTCCTGGAGTGACTACATATTGGGATCCTGCTGGGGGGTTCAGGTAGCCACTCCCTGGGGACATGGTCACAGCCCTGCCTTCTATGTCCTTTCCCCTCTGAAGGCTGGAGTGGGTCTGGTGGCCTTGGTGCAAAGGAACAGGGCATCCAGGACCCCATTAAGGGTGGTGATGTCCGGGATAAATGGGACCAGTACAAGGGCGTGGGCGTGGCTCTGGACGACCCTTATGAGAACTACCGTCGCAACAAGAGCTATTCCTTCATCGCCCGCATGAAAGCGCGAGATGAGTGTGAGTAGTAGGTGATGGTGGGTGTGGGTGGACACGGTGGGCTTAGCTTCGTGCGGGAAAGGTGGGGGTGACAGCCCTGTTCTCATACAGTTTCCACGTTTGGGGCTCGAAAGGAAGAGAAGGAAGACTGACCACAGGCCTCAGCTTCGCAGTGTGGAAGGGCTTGTCCTGCATTTGCCCTGGAGGAGGTGCTGCAGATACTACTCGCAGTGCCCAGATAGCAAAACTCAACACCACTCCACCATCCCCCAGCCCAGAGCCTGAGTCCCACCCCACAGTGCTGCACAGCCCAGAGCCCAGTAGTGAGAAGGCTGCCTGCAGCGAGCACAGCAACCAGAATAGCCTGGCCTCTGAGCTGCAGAGGTCAGAGGGATTAAGTTTCGGCTCCACCTGGTTTTGTGTTAGGAAAAAGTGAATACTGGCCCCCTGAGGCAAGGATCATCTGACTCCTGGTTCATTGTTTAGTTGTATTTTTATCATCCATCTCCACAAATGTTAGCTGTTTGCCTCTATTACCTGGACATAGCTTCTGACACTGGGCTAAGCTCCCTTGGGTCAGGGGAAGATGGTGTCCAGAGTCCTCCACCTAGTGTAGCACCTTAGCTTGGGGCTTCTGCCTGGGGAAGCCAATACCAGCTCAGAGCATGGGGTGCTGGGCTCCAGCCAGCCAGCACCTCCTGTGCTGCTGTTTAATTTGGGTTCCTTGGCCGTTCCCAGAGAGGGGGAGGTGAGGCCCAGAAGGAGCAGTCTGGTGCCATTGTTTGTACACAAACTTTTGAAACATTCTTTTAAATAAAATGCAGAGTCCTCTACAACTTTTCAGAACCATATAAGACACTTGATTTTTGTTTTAGATTTACCATAGCTGTGACGTTCAGATGTGTCTGACTCAGGATAAATAAGCAGACACACGTGTGCTCTTAACGATTGTGGATTTTACTGTTTTGCCTTCCAATAAAGCCTTTTGTATAAGATTTATTCCAGCTGTGGATGAGAGGTATACACGAGCACTGTGCAGGCTGCTCTGGGTAGATGGAGGCTGTGCCAGACACTAGGCTCAGAAGCTCTGTCTCAGCACCTGGCATGGAGTGTTCCCATGGGGCAACTGGTCTCATCTTGGATGATTGGGACGCCTGGAACATGCTGTCTGTCGCATTGGCTCATGGCTCCATCCCACACCACTGTCCTGTGGTGGGTTTTCACCTGTTCTTGGGCTGAGTCCTCAGAGCAGCCAGCTGGGCAGATGGGAGCTTAGAGTCTCTATATGGTTGTTACTGAGCAGGGATCAGCAGGGAGAGCCCCAGTCTTGCCTGCTTCCATAATGGGTATCATTGATTCCAAGGTGGACAGGTACCCAGGCATGCCTCACTTCCTGGGTCTTGGAGCTCCTCCCTCACTTCCTGCAGGGCAGCCTCCATGGTCAGCGGTGCAGGCCTGTGGCACCTAATGTACTGTAGGACACAAGACCATAAATAACACAATGCGTACACACAGGGAACTCTGGTGCTGGGCCTTAGCCTGGGAAACACTGCCCCAGAGTGCCCTCAAGCACAACGGGGCAAGAAAGGCCATGGTGCTACATTCAAGAAGTCCTGGAGTGGAGAGCCACACTGGGTAGAAATAACATGGTCAGACTGGGAAGAGGGCAGTCTAGGGTAAGAGGCTGTAGATGCCACATTAAACATCTCACTATGAACTGGATGTGAAAAGCAGCACATGCTGGGAGGCTGAGGCTGGGGAATGTAAAGTTCTGAGTCAGCCTAGGCTGTATAGCAAGACCCATCAAAAAAAATACTGTGGCGCCTGCAAGATAGCTAAATGGGGTAAAGCCCTCGCTGATGACCTGACCTCAATCCCTAGGATACCAAACTCCAGTCACTAGTGCTCTGACAAGATGAAACTGTATTTGGTGTGATGGTGCATGCCTGTCATCATAGCATTTTGGAGGGAGGCTGAGACCTGCCTAGGCTACAAAATTGAGACCTTATATCAAAAAATGAAAGCAGCCGGGCGGTGGTGGCACACGCCTTTAATCCCAGCACTTGGGAGGCAGAGGCAAGTGGATTTCTGAGTTTGAGGCCAGCCTGGTCTACAAAGTGAGCTCCAGGACAGCCAGGGCTACACAGGAAAACCCTGTCTCAAAAAACAAAACAACAAAAAAAGCAAAACAAAAAACCCCAAAGGACCTAGGTTTGGTTCCCAGCACCCACAACTGCCAACAATTCTAGTTCCAGGGGATTTAATGCCTTTAGCATCCTCAGGGACCAGGCATGCACAGGATATACACACATATATCCAGCAAAACATGTGCATAAAAATAAGAATTAGCAAGGTGGTGGCATACACATTTAGTCCCAGTACTCGGGAGGCACAACCAGTACCCTGTCTTGGAAACGAAAGTGCTAAGGATGCTATCTTAAACCTGAGAGGCAGCTGGCACACTTCTGGTCTGCGAAGGGCACAGGAGGACCCATCCCCTGACAGTGTCCAGGTCCCTGTGGAGCCCCAGCCTAAGAGAGTCTAGACACCCACCCCCAAGCCCCCTGCCATCTCTGACACGATCTCCCATCTGGAAGATGTAGCTGTGCACCACAGTTACCTCTTTCGCTTCCTCCAAGGTGTGGTAGTGAAATGAGTCCCCATCCAGGGACTGCAGGAGGGAACCATGCAGTTGGTGGCTGGCCTCGATGAACTGCTGCGTCAGGCTCAACTGCTGCTTCAGCATGTCATTCAACGCCAGCACTGCAGGACTGTAGGCTGTCAGGGCTACACCCATCCCATGTCACTCAGTGGCTGCCCGGTGCCACATGGGTCTTCACGTACCACCTGTGCATCTTGGCCCTGTGGCCCAGACCCCCACTGACCTACTTTCTGGGCAGTCTGCCTCTAATGGTAATGAGGCTCTTCCTGTGTCTCCATTCTGTATTAACTGTGAACAATAATCACATACTAGCTCTACTAAACGATAAAGGAACTGCTTTCTCTAGCTGGGCATGGTGTCACATGCCAGCTACTCAAGCAAAGGAGTATGAGGTGCTAAGACCTGGAACTCTGAGCCAGCTTGGGTTATGTGCTGCAACTTCATACCCCTACACCCACCCTACCCCCAAAGACACATTTAAAAAAAATTTAAAGAGATGGGATTTCACTATAAACTCTTACATTCAAATGATCCTCCTGACTCAGCTGCCTAAGTAGCTTTGATTATAGGCTTAGGATTGGCCAAGTAGGGAAGAGAACTGGACATGGGCAAAATGGTCCAATAGTGTTCTCTTAGTAGGGCTGGATAGACTCAGGGCTCCTCCACTGAGTTGACACCAGCCCTGAATTGCTTTTGGGCTTGTGGGTTTGGTTAAATCCTTCACCAGACACAGAGGTTCCAGTCACCCTTAGGCTGGCCAACAAAGTCCTATCAGCTGCTGACAAGCAAGCACCCTTCCCAGGGATCCCTCAAAGCCACCCTTAGAAGGTGATGCCAGGAACTGAAGGGAAGGAGTGAGCCCCCAGCTGTCTGTTACCTTCTATGGCGTCTGCGCTGACAATGTGACTGGCGATGGGTGCTGGGTCCACATAAGCACCTCCAAGGGCAGGTCCAATGGCTGCCATGCCACCAGCTGGCCCAAGACAAAGAAGCTGTTGAGGGTACTACAAGCACTTTTAGAACAATATATGACAATGAACTGAGCTGTAGCTGCCCAGTTCTGCTTCCTGGATTGCTTACTGATTTGTTGGAAACAGGTTTGGAAATCATGGTGCCCAGGTTTCCTTTGAGCTCCTGGGATCCAGAAATCCTCCTGCCTCGTCCTCTTGGCCTCTAGCCCTACTTGTGCATAGGTAGTTTTGTGCTGTTTCTATGCATTTGCTGTGTGATGCCAGGAATCGCCCCACATGTCCACTTTATTCTGGGTTACCACCTAGCATTTATGTGGGGTCTATAGAGTTCCAAACCTTGGAACCTTGGTCCTCACACTTTCAACACAACCACCCCATCACTGAGCTGTCTTCTCCGTCCCCACTGTTGACTTTGTTTGTTTGTTTGTTTTTTGAGACAGGGTTTCTCTGTGTAGCCCTGGCTGTCCTGGAACTCACTCTGTAAACCAGGCTGGCCTCCGCCTGCCTCTGCCTCCCAAGTGCTGGGATTAAAGGCGTGCGCTACTACTGCCCGGCTCACTGTTGACTTTCTAAATGGCTAATTCAAGTTTTCCCCAAAGACAGGCTGTGGCTCAGTCCTCAGTGCTCACCCACCTGGCACAAAGCTCTCAATCCCTTGCACCATGAGTGGTGGCACAAAACTGTCATCTCAGCACTCAGGAGGCTGAGGCTGGAGGATCAACTCAAAGTTAACTTCAGCTACATGTGCAATTTGAAGCCAGCCTAGATTACATGAGACCCTTGTCTCAACAAACAAATCCTAAAAGGCACAGATGTGGGGTGTGGATGTGTGGGTGTGTGGCACCCTGGCTTCCACAAGGTTGACAAGGTCACAGTTAAGTGCCAAATTGAAAACAAGTTAGAGAACTGCACCCATTCTTCCCACAGGAAAGGAAGGGGTCAGCAGCTAACTAGCTAAGAAAAGGGCCTAGAGCAATGTTGGACAGAAAAAGAGGAACCAGAGACCACAAGTGGGAAGGACAGAAACCTCTGGAAAGTCCTGGGCATGATGAAAAGAGCGACTTTCAGAATATGCTCACCACTAAGGTCAAACACATAGCCTGTAGCATGGCAGCCCCTGCCACTTCTGTGAGGTCCTGATGGCAGCTAGTGAGGACCTGGATGGCTGAAGACCGGCTGGTGGGTATCCTCCTGTCCCTTCCCCAGCACCCTGTGTTCCCTGTAGCAGGCTTCTAGGTGTCAGCAGCACTCTGCCTCAGTGCTGGCATCTTGAACTGTCCCCAGACTTCAAAGTCTTCCCAGGATTGGAAGCCACTGGGAACACCCTAGCTACCAACCACCTCTTGTCCTGGGAAGAGGAAATGGAAATGGGGTGCCAAGATTCCCCCTGAACCTGGCTAATGACAAGAGCCCAGACCCAGATGCTGTGCTGGGAGTTGGTCTTGTGTATGTAGATGCAGACCTCTAGGCTGACGTCTGTTTATAGTCTAGACTGTGGTGTGGTCAAGCATCTCGGTCTCAATGTTATGTAAAGGTTGTCTTCCATCGCCTCTGACTGGTCAATAAATACCCGATTCAGCTTATGACTAGGCAGAGGATAGGAAGGCTGGACTTCTGATATTATTAGCAAGGGTCCCAGGTAGAGAGAATTAAGGACCAGAGGGTCCAGGAGTCATGATGAGGTCATCAAGGGATTCACCATGAGGTCTCAGTGAGAGAGCAGGCATGAGGACACAATTGGACCAGAACAAGACAGGGCCAGACTCATGTTTGAAGGTAGAAAACCACATGCCTGGGAAGTAGACAGTGTAGATGTCTAGATTTTCGGAATAGATGAATAGATAAGTCTAGTCACAGTGCTTCAAGCTTGTTAATAAACTTAATAGGGGGGCTGGAGAGATGGCTCAGCAGTTAAGAGCACTGACTGCTCTTCCAGAGGTCCTGAGTTCAAATCCCAGCAACCACATGGTGGCTCACAACCATCCGTAATGAGATTGGATGCCCTCTTCTGGTGTGTCTGAAGACAGCTACAGTGTATTCATAAATAAAATAAAATAAATAAATCTTTAAAAAAAATAAATTTAATAGGTCTCTGTGTCAATTATGTGGGAGCTAGAACAGAAAAGGATAAGGCTATCATTCTTAAATTACAGCCTACACCCAAGGACACCACAGCATCCCAGGTTCCCTGAGGCCCCGACTTACCCTTGCTCCACTGGTAGGCGAAGGCAGGGTCAAGAGTCTGCACAGCTGTCTCCTTCACCACTCTGGTCACACCTCTGCCCCATTCTGTCCTTGATAGAGGTTGTCTGACAACAATATCTGTCTGTCCACTGGAAGAAAACTTTGACAAAGTATCCAGCGTCCTGTCAAGTGACTCCTCCAAGGCCAAGGGACCAGACAACTGCTCAAAATCCTCTGAGTAAGCTGGGCTTGCCGTGAGTGCAGTGGGTGTCTCCATGGAGCATGCCCTGGACATACTGTGAGACCGGACAGATGCTGACAAGCTGGCACTTGGGTGCTCTGAGACCTCACTCTCAGTGGTAAGATCCTCTTCATCCTCAACCACGGTGGTCACACCCTGAAACACAGAACTCTTGGGCCGTGAAGCCCTCTGCGCTTCCAGTCGAGTAGGTGATGTGGGTGAGGGGCTTCTGCCTGAAATCCCTTCCCTTACAGAATCTTCCTCCTGAAAGGAACAAGGAGGGCAGAGCTGAAGGAAATTCTAGAGAGCGCAACAGTGCCTCCTTCAGCCAGACACAGCAGCAGACACTTGTGATCCTAGTATTCAGGCAGAAGAGATCACAAATTCTAGGCTAGCCTGGGCTACATAGCAAGACCCTCTCTCAGAAATACAACACAGGCAAAGCAGTATGCACCTATAATCCCAGCACTTTGGAGGCAGGGGGAGAAGGATCAGGAATTCAAGGCCAGCCTCAGCTGATTTGGAGGCCAGCCTGGGCTATGTGAGACTCTGTCTCAGAAAACCAAAAGTAAAAATAAAGACAGCCAAGGTGTATCATACTTGTAATCTTATCACTTGGAATGCAGAAGTCAGATGACTGCCTAGTCTCAGGCCACACCAGGCTATAGAGTAAGACCTGTCCCCCTGATCTTCAAAAGAAAATAATTAAAACTATCCTATTTGTGGGATGGAAAGATGGTTCAGAAGGTAAAGGCACTCACTGCCAAGTTCAACAACCCAGATCTCCTGGATTCACATGCAGATGAAGACTCCCACAGTTATGCTTTGACCTGACTCACACATGCACAAGAGTGTACACACACACACACACACACACACACACACACTGAAAAGTACTGTCTTCTCTTACAGAGGACCAGGATTCAATTGCCAGCAACTATGTGCAGCTCACAACTGTCTGTGACTCCAGTTCCCGTGGATCCAACACCCTTACAAAGACATACATGCAGGCAAAACACAGATAGATATACAAAAGATAAATCAGTTTTAAAAAAGAAAAAGTATAAAAAGTAAAACAGATGAAAAGCTTATGAAGTACACTTTCATTTAAAGAAAAGATGAGTCTGGAGAGCAAGCTCTTAGGCCAGTGTGCTGCCAGCACCCACAATAGGTGGCTCAAAACTGTCTGAAATCCAACTCCAGGAGATTTCACGCCCTCTTCTGGCCTTTGTGGGCACTGCACTCACATGCATGCATGTACCTCCAGAAACACAATCAAAAACTATAAAAATATTCTCTTGTGTAAACAGGGAAACTCCATGTTGTCAGGGAGGCGTGCAGCTGGAGATGAAGCCCAGGGCCTTGTACATGCTTAACACATGCTGTCCCACTCTGCTGAAGCACTTTACACAAGGTTTCTTCCTCTGTAGGCTGAAGACGACAAGGACAGGACTCATTGTGTAGACCAGGCTAGCCTAGAGTTATATACATTGGTATGGCCTCAAACTCACATCAGTCCTACTGTGGTAGCTTCCCAAGTGCAGGGATTACAGGTATGAACCAGCACATCTGCCTAGCTTTTAGGTTTCTTCTTAGACAGTGTATGGTGATCTGAATAAGAATGGCCCCCATATTGGGAGGCAGAGGCAGGCAGATTGCTGAGTTCGAGGCCAGCCTGGTCTACAGAGTGAGTTCCAGGACAGCCAGGAGTACACAGAGAAACCCTGTCTCGAAAAAACAAACAAACAAACAAACAAAAAAAACCAAAAAAAAAAAAAACAAAAAAAAAAAAGAAAGAAAAAGAAAAAGAAAAAAAGAAAAAAAAAAAGGATGGCCCTCATAGGCTCAGATATTTGAAATCTCAGTCACCAGGGAGTGGCACTATTTGAAAGAATCGTACTGATTAAGACTTGAGTGGCCTTGCTGGAGGAGGTGTGACACTAGGGTGGCCGGAGCCTCTGTGTCTGCCCATGGATCTGGATGTAGCTCCTACATGCTGAACGCTTCCTGCCATGATGATAATGTAAGCAAACCTGGACCTATAAGCAAGTCCCCATTAACTGTTTTACTTTGTAAGAGTTGTTGTAAGAAGAGGCAGGTAGATCTCTAAATCTGAGGCCAGCCAGCCTGGTCTACAGACAGAGTTGCAGGACAACCAGAACTAGAAAAAAAAAAAAAACCCTGTCTCAAAAAACAAACAAATAAACAAACAAACAAACAGTTACCACAGTGACTGTGTCACCTCATAGCAACAGAACTGTGACTAACACAGACCTAAGACAGACATATACATCTCATGCTGGATTTCAGCTGGGATGTGGGAGAGTTAGACTGGATGGGAGTGAGGATCCACAGAAGCCCTTGGGCACGTCTACAGCGGGAAGACTACTGCTGCATGTGTGCAGTGCCATCCTATGAGTAGAGTCTCAGGCTGAATTAAAAGCAGAAGCGGGAACTGGGCACCTGATTATAGACATACTGTGACCAGCTGCCTCCTGTTCCTGCCACTAGGCCTCAGCCCTTCCTTAAAACTCTTAAGCTGCTGCTATTTGATGTCTATCACAGACACAAGACCAGGAACTAAGATACTATAGAACCAAAAATTGACTTGAACTTCTGATCCTCCTACCTCTACTTCCACAGTCTGAACCCACCATGCACAGCTGGATGCTATAAACTTTAAATGTGTACCCTTGTATGCCACTAAACACTCATCTGACAGGGCAGACACTCCCAGGAACCGAGGGATGTGTGTGACTGGGGACTGCAGCCTGCTCAGCCTTGGCTATCCGAGCTACCATAAGAAGGGGCTCTGGCCAGGCACTGTGCCCACACCTATAATCCCAGCAGTTGGGGATCAGAAGCAGGCAAGATTCCTGTGAGCTTGAGGCTTAGCCTCATCTACAGAGTAAACTCCAGGACAGCCTGGGCCACACAGAGAGACCCTGTTACTGAGAGGGTTGGGGTGCAGTTCTGATCACTTCCTTTTTGGTTTGTTTGTTTGTTGTTTTTTGTTTGTTTGTTTTTTTAAAGGATTTATTTCTGTGCAGCCCTGGCTCTCCTGGAATTCACTGTGTAGATCAAGCTGGCCTTGAACTCACAGGGATCCTCCTGCCTCTGCCTTTTGAGTGTTGGGATTAATAGAGTACCCACCAGACCTGGCACTATCACTTTGTTTAGAAACATTTTTATTACATTTACTTGGTATATATGTACATGCAAGCACATGTGTGTTATTTAGTGTACATGTATATGCATATGCAAGTGCATTTTGGTCTTTTGTTATGAGTTATAATGCTAAGTGCAGAACCTGGTTTCCCCAGAGTCCACACATAGACCCAAGTAACAATATATGATCTTGCCTCCAAGTTATTTCTGATTGGTAAATAAAAATGCCTACAGCCTATAGCTAGGCAGAATTGAGATAAGATAGGTGGGGCTTGGTGTTCCCAGCATTGAGGTCAGAGGAGACTATCAGGAGGAAGAGAAGAAAGTGAATGAGGAGGAGGAAGACATCACGGGTTAGGAGTCAAGAAAGCATGAATCTGAGAGTTGGCCAACTGGAGTTAAAAGCAGCCTAGATGAAACACATAAGTAATAACTCGGGGTTATCAATAGGAAATAAAATTTAATAACATAAAGGGTAGATCTGCTCAGCTCTAGTGCTGATTAAGGCTTATTATAAATATAAAGGTTGTGAATGTCTTTTTTCTGGGAACTTAATGGTCAAAGATAGTGTAAAAACCCCAGACTGGGATTAAAAATTTCTACAACACATGTGTTATTTAGTATGTGTGCAAATGTGAGCACATTTGCGTTACATAGTGTATACACATACAAATAAGAGTGTGTGTTATACTATGTGTGCACATACGAGAGCATGCATGCTGCTCAGTGTATGAGCACATGCCAACACGTATGACAGTCAGAGGATCCAGCCACGAGTCTTGTCTCCTTCCCCTAGTGGGACCTATGGACATCATAGTGCATCAGGTGGCCAGGCTTGGAGGCAAACACCATTACCTGCTAAGCATCTTAACAGCCTGTGGGGTTCCTTCGGGACCAAGTGTCTCTTTTCCTGTGCTCACCGGCAGCTGTGGCGTTCTTGACATTCTTTGGATTGATGACAACTGCAGGACACTGAGCAGTCTCCTGCTTTCACCCCTAAAGATGCTGGTCCCCCGATCTCACCAATGGGTCCCCAAATGTTGCCAATGTCCCCAGAGGGACCAGACTGCTGCTGCTGAGCCCCATGGCCTAAACAGAACATGCCAGCTGCAACATGCTACACTTTTAGTGACTCATGGGGAGTGGTGCTCAGAGGCAGGTCACTTGTCCAGCATAGGCCACACCCTGGGTCTGTCCCTAACACTGCACAGAAAGTAAAGAAGGGCTGGTAAGATAGCTCAGATGATAAAGGAACCTGACAGTCTGAGCATCATCCTGGGACTCACAGGAGATAAAGGAAGCTTCCTCCTCTGACACCAAGTGTGGGTGTGGTGTACAAGTATGCACTTGTGAGTGCAAGCTCAGCACACACCCAAAATGAATAAATGTGTGGGGAACAGACAGATCCCTGTGAGTTTGCAACCAGTCTGATGGATAGAGTGAGTTCTGGCTGGTCCGGACTCCATAGTGAGACCCAGTCTTTAATCAAAAACCAAGGTAAATTAACACAATAAAAAGGACTCTATTGCCAGGCGGTGGTGGCGCACGCCTTTAACCCCAGCACTCAGGAGGCAGAGGCAGACAGACTTTTGAGTTCGAGGCCAGCCTGGTCTACAGAGTGAGTTCCAGGACAGCCAGGGCTACACAGAGAAACCCTGTCTTGAAAAACCAAAAAAAAACAAAAAACAAAACAACAACAACAAAAGGACTCCATCATACTTACTTTCTGTTCCCCATCTGATTTGTCTCCATCAGCCAGAACCAGATCATCAATGGACAAAATATTAATTCTAAAATCTGTAATTAAAAAATAAGTGCACTGTGGGTGAGGTAGCCCAGTGGGTAAGGGTGCCTGTGGCCAAGCCTGCCAGCCCTCATTCAACCCCTGGGTCCCACATGGGGTAAAGGAGAAAGCCAACTTGCTAGTGGTCCTAAACTCCCCATGGGCACTATGGACATGGGCTCCCTTCACATACATATCCAATAAGGAAAAGAAGCCAGGGTCTAGAGAGATGGCTTGATGGTTAAGAACACTGGCTGCTTTTCCAGAAGTCTTGAATTCAATTCCCAGCACCAACATGGTAGCTCAAAACCGACTATAATAGGATCTGGTGTGCAGATATATATGCAGACAAAGTACACATATACATAAAAATATATAAATAAATCTTTTTAAAAATAAAAGAAAGAAAAGAAAAAGAAGCCAGGCATGATGGTACACACCTTTAACTACAGCATTCAAGAAACAGAGGCAGATGGATCTCTGTGAGTTCAAGACCAGCCTGGTCTACAGAGCAAGTTCTAGGACAATCAGAGCTACACAGAAAAAAAAAGTGTCTCAAAAGACAAAAAAAGACTATCAAAGAACAACACTACAAAGTTAGTACAGGGAAAGGAAGACTACTGCCATCTATTAAAATGTCAGTTCTGTCCCTCAAGGCCACTCAACATAACTATCTTCTGCCCTTCCTCAGCCCACCCAGTGACAGTGCAGCAAGACACTCCCACCATGCAGACCACAGTGGTCCAGAACCCTCTGCCATGTCAGCCTCTGTTCTCTGAAGTACCCAGTCTGGAAATAGCTCCTAGGTACTTGCCTAACATGCATGGGGCCCTTCGTTCAGTCCCCAGCAGTGCCAAATAAACTGCTTAAATAACTCATGGTGTGGACTGTTTTAGGGGCAGGGCCACATATAACCCAGATGGACATCAAATTTGGTCAGATGACGACCTTGAAGGCCTGGTCCTCCTGCCTCTACCTTCCCATGACAGGATGACAGATGGGCACTAGCACACCAGCAGTACCCATGACCTTTCAGACTACTTTCTTTTTTTACATTTATTTATTTGTCTGCAGGTACACAGTGCACCACATGTGTCTGGAGGGCATCAGGTCCCTAGGAACTGCAGTTACAGGCAATTGTGAGCTGCCATAAGAGTGATGGGAACGAACCTGGGTCTTCCTTCTGCAAGAGCTGAGCCGTGTCTCTGGCTAGTCCTAGGTTTTTGGGTGTGTTTCCCATTCTCTGACCATGGCATGTATGGCTATGTGAGGAGAACTGGCTCAGAGCCAGGGCTGACAGTTCATGCCTGTCCCCTCAACACTCAAGAAACCAAGGGATGTGTGTTGTGTCAGCCTTGGTCTCTGACTGGCAGCTCACTTCTGACTGCCGCCAGTGTGACGAACTCACCACCCAGTTACACAATGCCCTGGGACAGCAGACTGGGTACACTGAAGGTAGGCTCCCCTTCCCCACAAGGTGATGGGTTACCATGGAGGCTGTCAGCAGCAGCTTCTGAAACTGGCTCCTCAGAAGACTCCGCCTCCATCCTGCTGGGAGAGGAAGCCAGCTTGATACACCCCATCTTTGAAGAGGATGATTTGGAGATGTCATCGAGGATGGAAGGTGAGGCCGTGACAGAGACTGTGTCCCCAGCACTGCGAGTCTGTAGGGAGTGAGTTCTCAAACCAATGCTAGTCGACCGTACGGGCCGAGAAGACTTTAAGCTGGACTGGTCCGCACTGAGCAGAGACAGGACTGCTGGCTGATCTGGAGTCAGACCCTACTTTTGTGAAAAGAGAGGATGTGAAGTTACTAAACGTAAATGCCATAGCCCGCTCGCTCCACAGAGCCACGCCCGCTCGCTCCACAGAGCCACGCCCGCTCGCTCCACAGAGCCACGCCCGCTCGCTCCACAGAGCCACGCCCGCTCGCTCCACAGAGCCACGCACGCGGGGAGAGACTAGCTGGGGGACAGCCCAAGGAGCAAAAGTGCTTGCCACGACTCCGGACCTGAATACAACCCTGGGACCCACTTGGTGGAGGTACACACACACGCACACACACACATGCACGCACACATGCAAATAAATAAAAGGAATAAATGGAAAGGAAGTAAGAAAGAAAACAGGCTATGGTGATACACACTTAATCCCAGCCCTGGGGAGACAGAGGCAGGTGGATCTCTTAGAGTTCAAGCCCAGTCTGGTCTACAGAGTGAGTTCAAGAACAGCCAGGGCTACACAGAGAAACTCTGTCTCAAAAAAAAAAAAAAAAAAAAAAAATAGTATATGGGATTTGGGTGTGGAAAAATGACTCAGCAGTTAAGAGTGCTTGCTGGTCTTGCAGAACCATGCTCAATTCCTATCATCCACAAGTTGCTTCAAAACCATCTGCAACTCCAGTCCCAGGGGATTGGACATCTTCTTCTGACTTCCATAGGTACCAGGCCACATGTGGTGCACATAGGCAAATACTCTATACATAAAATATATTTTTTTTTAATTTTATATATGCGATGAGTACATTGCAGCTGTCTTCAGACACACCAGAAGAGGGCATCAGATCTCATTACAGATGGTTGTGAGCCACCATGTGGTTTCTGGAAATTGAACTCAGGACCTCTGGAAGAGCCCAATTGGGCTGGAGAGATGGCTCAGCGGTTAAGAGCACTGACTGCTCTTCCAAAGGATTCAGGTTCAAATCCCAGAACCCAGAATGACAGCTCACAACTGTCTGTGACTCCAACTCCAGGGAATCTGATACCCTAACACATGCATACATACATACATACACACATACTTACATACATGCATGCATACATACATGTAAAACTCAGATACACATAGAATAAAAATAAATCATTAAAAAAAAACTCAGGTTCTGTGGATGCTGGAAGGAGGATACTTCTGGACTCCTGGAGGCTCCCAAAGCATCAGAGGCCAAGACCATCTGTAGACTTGGATCTAGGCAAGTACAGGTTAGTGTCCAGCACGGTGACAAATGCCTTTAATCCCAGCACTCGGGAGGTAGAGACAGGTAGGTCTTGTGAGTTCAAGGCCAGCATGGTCTATATAGGGAATTCTAGGGTAGCCAGGGCTACACAGAGAACCTGTCTCAAACAAACAAAACAAAACAAACATCAAGGACAGGTTAAATGGATTATGTGTGAGCAAAGGAAGGGAAGCTGTCTCCGGAGTTACCATGGATGGTTCTCTCCTGGTGCAGATTCCTCCCCTAGCCAGGGGCAAGCACAGGCATAGCCAAGGAGGAGGGCAACTATTACTGCCCCCCCACACTGGCCCCATCTAGAGGCAGCTCCACAGAGCTCATGGTGGGGAGGGTGGTAAGGAAAACAGATGGTGGACTTATGAAAGTAAGAGCCCTAGAAGGAGCCAGCAGGTAACAAAACAATGGCTAGAACCTTCCTGAGCTGCAGCAGACCTTGCAAATGGTTTGCTAAGTGTCTTCCTGTGTGACAAGGATCTGCATTCACTGAACACTCATTTAGAACAGATGCCAGGGTCTTCCGAAGCACCTCAGCAGTTATGTTTGTGACTGTGCTTCTTCTGTTGTCCTCTCCAAATACAGAGAACATGACACTAACATATGTGTGTTCTCTTCATTCAGAGACAAGCACAAGACACGTGGGAGAGCAGCAGAAACGGGGACAGAGCCTGTCCACACAGGGCACAACCTAGCGCAGCTGTGAGCCCTAGGAGACATGGCTGATGCCCACAGGTGACAGAGGAAACATTCTGCGACAGCCTGAGCCTGCTGTATGTGAGACAGAGGGAATGGGGACCTTTCGAGAGTGGAACAACTGCTCCCAGGAGCACTAAGGATGTGGAAATTCCCAGGCTGGGGCAGGTGACCTCCCTAAAACAACTGCCATGGCTGTTGACGACACTGCAAGCCTGGATGGTGAAGCTGTACTGCTGAAGATGTCAAAGGCTTTTGTTGCAGGACTTGGAAAAATACGCTAGGACTGAGCCAGAAGAGTGCCTGCCCAGATGCACTCCTGCAATCCCAGTGCTCGAAGGTGGAGGCAGGCAAGTATCAGAGGTTGAGGCCAGCCAGGTCAATCCTGCTAATTCCAGGCCAGCCAAGGCTTCACAGAGAAACCCTGTCCGCGTGGAGGTGGGGGTGGGAACAGTGTCAGCTGTCAAGACAGCGGCAAAAGTGGTCAGAGACAGAAACAACTTCCCAACTGGACTTAAGGCCGCTCCACAGGGGACACTCACTGTTACTACCTTGAACCTACAAAACCTGGGGTTAGGAGAGTCAGGCTAGTGTAGGGGAGGTACCCATTCCCTAATTGGTTCTTGATTGTGTCAATAAAGACGGCCGAGGCCAATCGCTGGGCAAAGGGGAAAAGGTGGGACTTCTGAGTCCCAGGAGGAAGAGAAGCGGATGAGAGGGAGGAGGCAAAGCAGGCAGTGGAGCGGAGGAAGCGGCAGGTGTGTAGGTCTCAGGGGCACTAAGAGTTTGTAGCCTCCCCCGTGGGCAGAGGCCAGGGAGGATAGGGCAAGACATTCTTTTCCCAGCCATTGAGTTATCTGGCTAGTTTTAAAATACTAAGGCTGTCTGGTGTTTTCCATCCACTGCAACTAAGGTGGGCAGGAGAAAGGGCACAGCCGTGGGGGTCGCTGGCAGCCGGGTGGGGCTAGCTGCGAGAGGTTGAGAGAGCTCGGAATAAGCTCTTAACTAAGAAAGAGCAAGCATGTTATTAAAATTACACGCAACAGGCTAGGAGAAAAGGAGAGCTGTGGCTCTAGTAAATGATAGGGCCAAATGGCCAATGTGCTGCCCTGCATTTCTATTTATGACCACAAGCTGTCACCGGTGCTGGGTAGGCTCCGGCCATCAGTGTCTTTCAGCCATTTGTACTCCTGTAAGTAATCCCAATAAACTGATTGGTTCTCCAAGTTGGTCTTAGGTCCTGTTGTGCTTTTATTTGTCACTGGCTTCCTGTGTGAAGCAAGGAGATGTCTGTTCACATCTCCCTGGCAATGGTGTCACACAGCAACAGCTTGTTCCCACAGCTCACACTCATCCAGCTTTCTCACACAACTCAAGCCCACACAGGCATCACCAGTTCACAGTGGGCTAAGCCTTCTACAGCAATAAACAATTAAGACAATTCCTCTAATGTGGGCCGTCCTTCAATTGAGACCTCAAACTAAACTAGCTAGACAAAGCATTTGCTGCTCTTTCTTGAAGGGGACCTGAGTCTGGTTCCCAGCACCCACATCAGGCGTCTCACGACCCCTCTAACTCTAGCTCCAGGGGATCGATGCCCTCTTCTATCTTTGCAAGCACCTGTGCATATGTGGGGTATACACACACAGACATGTATGTACAGAAGTGGGAGAGGGTCTGCTATGGTACAAACAAAGCAATGGGCTCTGCTCCCAGAATCACCAAAAAACAAACAAACAAAAATGTAAAACTTGAAACCAACAAAAGAATACGTTACCAAGAACTCCTTTCCAAGGTTGCTCCTGCTGACTCTGGTGCCAAGGAGCTCCCGGTTTCTCTTTGTTTCTTTTTCTCTAGAAGATTCCATCAAGCTTCCAAGCAACACTTTCATCTCCTCCTCGTCACTGTCAGGAGCGTCACACTTTCTGGGGGGCTCTTTCTGTGTGGGCAGTGGACCCTGCTTCCCTGTGCCCACTGCCGGCCCTGGGGACCTAGCTTCAGGGGGCAGCTCCTTCTTCTTCAGAAACCTGCTACCATTTCCACTCTGTCCATCGCTCTTTGTCACAGATGTTTTGCACACTTGTTTCTGAAAAGTTCTGTGTGGATACTGGGCAGAAACAGAAGTTGCATCTGTCCTCTTAGGAAGACTGTGCTCGCTGGCTGTGGAGTCAGACTCCCTGTCAGACCAAGCTGTGGGGACGTGCTTCCGATTCAGGATCTTGGTTTCAATCTGGGCCAGTTTCCTAAGGGCCTCACTGGCTCTGGTCTTGGAGGAGATGGTGGGAGCCCTCGAGCCCAGCCTCGCCCCTCTCCTCGCCATGGCCTCCTCTTTGGGCATCAAATAGTTCTCGTCCATCATTTGGTTTTTCTTTAGGATTCTGCTCTGCCCAGGTGCCACTTGGCCAAGACTTCGGGCTTGTAAGTTTCTGATCTCTTCCATCCTCGAGCTATCTAAGAACATATCCCTGAAGTCAAAAACACCATGTCGAGGGCCAAAGGGCCTTCTTGTGGAAGCCATTCTAGGAAAACAAAGATTGTGTTTTCAGCCTTTAAAAGCATTTTATTTATTTTTTGTTTTGTTTATTTTTTTTTCAAGATAAGGTTTCCCAGTATAGCTTTGGTTTTCCTGGAAGCACCCTAGACCAGACCTGCTTCCAAGTGCTGGGATCAAAGGTGTATGCCACTACCACCCAGATAAAAGTCTTTCTTTTAGTAAGCTGTAGGGCATGTGGGACCGAGCTACCAGACAGGCATAAGAACTGGTAAGGCTGAGTGAGCTCGAAACCTGGGAATCTCAGGGATTTGAGAACAGGAGTCCAGCTGACTCGTCCCTGTCTCTGTACCTGCTCTGGAACCTGTAACCAGGTTAGCCAACTGAGAGGACCATGGGTACTCATTTCCGTATCATAGTACCTGGAGTCCTTCTCCATGCTAATGAGGAATCTACATGACCTCAGCCTTCAGCCAATGACCTTTCCTTCCTGGGTCTTCTCACGCCCTTCCCCCAAGAGGTATATAATCCCTGATTCAACTGAATAAAGTGCATGCACTCACATTCATCCCCAGTAAAGCAATATGAACAAACAAGGATTGTCTCAAAGAGAGCTGCTTCACTAAACATCACCATGGGGAAGGCCTTTGCCTACAAGAGCCCCTCTTAAGACTCTGAAGAAGGCTTTCCCTTCTTCAGACCTCAGGTCCTCAGCACTCACTCCCCATCAGACTGGATCTCACTTGTCCCAGGCTCTCCCGCCCCTTTTCTCGCTGGTGTGCAGATGCCCTGCAGGAAAAGGTGCACTGAGGAGCCCACTCCTGACTCGTCCTGGCGGTACACCTGGTATCCAGAGAGGAGACAGGAAACTACAACCTTTGTCTCAGATCCTGCTTTCCCTTTCTGGTCCAGTGTAGCAGCATCTGACACCCTGAAGGGAAACAGAGTCCCTTTCCAGCCTTTGGTCTGCCTCCCCCCAACCTCCTGCAGAAGCAGCATGACAGTCAGCTGGAATGTCACACACTTTTAATCCCAGCACTCAGGAGGCAGGTGGATCTCTTATGGGTTCAAGACCAACCTGGGCAGTGGCTCTCCACTTATCTTTCCCCAGTGCTGCCCCAAGGACCCAGCTTCAGTGGTTAGCTCTTTTTTCCTTAAAAAACCTGACACCTCTTCTATTTTGCCCACTCTTTTTTGCCAACCAGGGCTATGTAAGGAGATCCTGTTTTGGAAATACCAAAAAAAATTAAAAAAAAAATCCAGCACTCGGGAGGCAGAGACAGGTAGATTTCTGAGTTTGAGGCCAGCCTAATTTACAGAGTGAGTTCCAGGCTAACCAAGGCTACATAGATAAACCCTGTCTTGAAAAACCAAAACAATAACAAAAAATGTATGTGGATATGTGTGTATGCTGAGCGTGTGTACCTCATGGGTGCAGGAGCATTCCCTCAGAGGTCAGAAGACGTGTGGGATCCTTTGAAACTAAAGTTACAGCCAGGTGTGGCCACCATGTGGGTGCTGGGTGTGAAACCCAGGTCCTCTGCAAGAGCAACCAGTGCTCTGACTGTGGAGCCATTTCTACCTCCTCTTCTTCCTTTCTTTCTTTCCTTCTTTTCTTTCTTTCTTTTTTTATTTGGTGTTTTTTTTTTTTTTCCATTGGAGACGTTTCTCTGTGTAGCCCTGACTGTTCTGGATCTCACTGTATAGATCAGGCTGGCCTCAAACTTCCAGCTACTCTATTTTTTTTTTAAGATTTTATTTTTAGGCTGGGTGGTGGTGGCGCACGCCTTTAATCCCAGCACTTGGGAGGCAGAGGCAGGCAGATTTCTGAGTTCGAGGCCAGCCTGGTTTACCAAGTGAGTTCCAGGACAGCCAGGGCTACACAGAGAAACCCTGTCTTGAAAAACCAAAAAAATAAAATAGAGATTTTATTTTTATTTATTTTATGTATATGAGTACACTGTCACTGTCTTCAGACACACCAAAGGAGAGCTTCTGATCCCATTGGAGATGGTTTCAAGCCATCATGAGGTTGCTAGGAATTGAACTCAGGAGCAGTCAGTGCTCTTTGCTAAGCCATCTCTCCAGCTCTTATTAAAAATTCTTTTTAGAAAAAAAAAACCCAAAACAAAATAAAAAACAAAAAATTATTTTTAGCACTTGACAGAATTTCATTTATTGTGTGTGTGCCTGTGTGTTCCCACAGGTGGAGGTCAGAAGCAAACAGCAGATTGGTTTTCACCCTCCACCATATGTGTTCCTGGGACTGAGCTCGAACCTTTTCTAATTTCCCATCTCACAGGCACTAAAAGTCCGTTAAGTTCCTCTCCTGCATTCAAAAGCTCCCATGTGGTAGAAAATCACACTGCCCGCTAGAGTTTGAACAAGGTTAGTCTCCACAAACAATAATAAAGGAAAGGAAAGAAAAAAAAAGATACAAGGCAATTGACCTGGAGTTACTATGTAAGACAGCAGTTCCACTCAGATGGAGCCCAAGAGAAACGGAAATGTATGCGAACGTTCATAGATCATTCAAAACATACAAAACGGAAACAACCCTCATGCCTATGAACTACTGAGTGAACCATTCAAAGGGTAGGATATTACTCAACTTTTAAAACAGAGGGGAAGGGAACTGGCTCAGCCCTTTCTCATGGCTGAATTACCAGAACCCACGTGATGGAAGGAGAGAATTGATTCCTCTGACCAGACGTAAATAAATAAATGTAAAAACCTACTATATATGCTTCTTTAAAAGTTTTATATATTCACGAGCGTGGGGGTGAGTGACTGAAATCCCAGCACTTGGGTATTGGTGCAGGAAGAGCAAGAGTTGATGGCCAACCTCTACTACACAGGGAGCTCTACGCCAGCCTGCGTTACCTGAGATGCAGTCTCAATCGACTAACAGAACACAAAAATAAGGCACTAAGTATTACACACTGCTGACACTCAGTTTCCTCGCTTTTGTTAGCAAGTCCTACGGGATCATGCTCCAACGCCCTCCAGATCTGGAAACTCAGGTGTGGGAATGCCGCCCCCTTTCCTGCAACCCCTCGTCGACCCAGCTGATCACTGTAAGGTCACCTGAGTAGCCGCGTTGGTTTCTTCCCGCCAGGCTTCGGCCTCAAAGTATAGGCCCCAGTGTGAGGTTGCCCCAGGAGACCGCGCCAGAGACTCGAGAGACTACATTTCCCGTCGGCCATCGCGCTCCATCCACCAATGAACGCCTCAGGTCACAATCGCGGGGCGTCACGGGACCAGTAATTCTAGCGCGCCCATTCAGCGGCCTCAGGTCATAATCCCAAAGGCATGCCGGGAGTTGTAGTTTCTGAGTTGCGCCCCTCAGGCGCTACCGACGCCTGAGAGCAGAGAGCTGTAGTAGCACGGGCAGCCATGGTCTCGGCTCGCGTGTCGCTCTGGGCCATCTGCGTGCTGCGCGTGGCACTAGCCACTGTGTACTTCCAGGAGGAGTTTCTAGACGGAGGTGAAGGCGATTACCGTGGTGGCTGGCTTGTGCCTTGGCGTCCACCATCTGTCATCTGGACCCGTGTACTTTGCACCCCTAACCCTCCTGTCTCCCCACAGAGCGCTGGAGGAACCGCTGGGTCCAGTCCACCAATGACTCCCAGTTCGGGCACTTCAGAGTCTCATCGGGGAAGTTCTATGGGCATAAAGAGAAAGACAAAGGTTAGTGTAGAATCGGGAGCAAATAGAGTAGAGTTAGAAACCGCACGGCACCCTGACTGCGCACCCACCGTTCAAGCCAGGACACTGAGGCACATGCAGGCTCTGCATTACCCTGTTTGGGTTTACATTAGTTTAAGATTGAGTGAAGAGTATTTTGGTTTTAGTTTTTGAGCAGTCTTATGCAGCCCTAGATGGCTCTAACTCCCAACCTCCCAAGTGTTGATTACTTTTTCCGTATCTATGTATGTTTGGGTTTGGGGGCAGTATGCACTCTGAGTGCGGACTGGAATGACAGTGGAGATGCTCAGAAAGTGCTGGAATGACAACTGGGTTAACAGAAATAATTGTGTTGGCATTTTTCAGTAGTTGCCCAAAATCACCTCACTTGATGAAAATTGGAACCAGGCTGTAGCACAACCTGGGATCCTAGCACTCTAGGGTCTCCGTGAGGCAGGAAAATCACAAATACAAGACCAGCCTGGCTAGAGTGAGCTCTGGGCCACCCTAAGATACAGCCAGATCTTGTCACAAAAGAAAAAAAAGGGGAAATCAGCCGGGCGGTGGTGGCGCACGCCTTTAATCCCAGCACTTGGGAGGCAGAGGCAGGCGGATTTCTGAGTTCGAGAGTTCGAGGCTAGCCTGGTCTACAGAGTGAGTTCCAGGACAGCCAGGACTACACAGAGAAACCCTGTCTCGAAAAACCAAACCAAAAAAAAAAAAAAAAAAAAAGGGGAAATCAAAATGAAAAGTGGGGGCAGCAAGATTGGCCTGTGGCCAAGCTTGGTGACCTAAGTTTGATCCCCAGAACCTACAGGGTGGAAGGAGAGAACCTACACCTACAAGTTGTCCTTTAACCTTGCCACATGCTCCAACCCCACAAAATAAATAAATCAATGTAAATTGTATTTTATTTAGTTTAGTTTTGTTTGTTTTGAGCTAGGGTCTCTCTCTATGTATCCCTGACTGTCCAGAAACTCACTAAAATCTGCCTGCCCCTTCCACTGCCTCTTGAGTGCTGGGATTAAAGGCATGTACCAACAAAATCAGCTAGGCTAATATGTTTGTCTAACATCTATGAAGTCCTGGATCCCAGCTCCAGTACAGCCTAAATGGGGTGTAGTGCACACTCAAGAAAAATGGCAAGAGAATTGAAAAGGCCAGAGTAATTTTTTAGCTACATTGCAAGTTCAAGGTTAACCCAGGATACATGAGAAGTCGTCTGGAAAAATAAGACTTGGTTTATCTGAGACAGGGTCTATGAAGCCTGGGCTGGCCTTGAACTCCAAGTCCTGCCTCAGTCAGTCCCACGCTTGGTTGTTTCACTGGTGTGAGTCATTATGCTGGGAAGTGTTTGTTTGTTTGTTTGTTTGTTTTTAAAAGATTTGTTTATTATCTATGCAGCATTCTGCCTGCAGGCTAAAAGAAAGCACTAGATCTCATTATAGATGGTTGTGGGCCACCATGTGGTATCGTATCGGGGAATTGAACTCAAGAGCTTTGAAAGAACAGACGGTGCTCTTAACCTCTGAGCCATCTCTTAAGCCCACTGGATTTTTTTTTTTTTTTTTTTTTTTTTTTGGTTTTTCAAGACAGGGTTTCTCTGTGTAGCCCTGGCTGTCCTGGAACTCACTCTATAGACCAGGCTGGAGGAAATTTTTATTGAAGTGTCTGTAACATAGATGAAGCAGTCACATCTGCTCATTTACATATTGATACATAGTAGTCCCGTGGATGTTACAAAGTAGTCAAAGAATTGAGACAGAGACTGGGTGACACACTAGGTCTAAAATATCCACCATCTAGAGTCCAGCTGGAGCTGTCTTGCCTAGCATGCACAAAACCGAAGCGCCACAGAATCTGGGTATGACAGCAGGAGGAAGGTATAGGGTGAGGGTTCTAAGTTCCAGGTAAGGGGCCTGGTGGCAAAGGCTTTTAATCCCAGAACTCAGGAAACAGAAACAGGAGGATCTCTGTGAGTGTGAGGCCACCCTGGTCTACATAGTGAATGTAGAACAACCAGGGGTACAAAGTGAGACCTTATGTGGGGGAGGGGTAGTAAGATAGTTATATAAAATAATTCAGAAACAAAACTCTTCCAGCTTTATGACTGAAGTGGGTAAAAAGAGCCAGCTATGGCATGAATGAGCCAGAAGGCGTGGCTGCTGTTTGCCCACTGTCTGTCTCTGTCTCCCTTTCAAAGAATTTGTATCTTATCCATTTCCTTTAAACCCCGTTGAGCATGAAGAGCAGCAGGCCTGGCACCAGGCTCTGGAAATCTAGATTTCCCCTGTGTGGTCTCCAGGGACCTTAGCTTCGTAGTCACAGATGGAAAGATTCAGGGAATTAAGATGGAGGTGGAGATGACAGGAGAGAATAGGGCCCTTGGGCCTGCCTGGTGCCTGAGGTAGGAGTAGGATGGGGGATCTGAATCCCATGAGAAAAAAGAAGAGAGAGACATGTCAGAGTAGGGAGCCAGCTTTGAGCTGAGGCTTGGATGTGTGGATGAATACCCAAGTCTGGGCTGCTGAAGTGAGTCAGTGGGTAAAGGAGCATGCCTCCAGACCTCACTCTGAGTTTGAAGCCTGCCATCTACATGGTGGATGGAGAGACCCGATTCTCCACACTTGTTCTCTGACTCTCACGTATGTGCTGTGACACATACTTCTCTTACCCTAACACGTATACAAAGTAAACTCAAATCAATGAAAGAGCTGGGTGCAACAGGACCTTTGGTCCCAGCACATGGGAGGCAGAGGTAAGCAGATATAGATGAGTTTCAGACCAGCCAGCTCTCTGTGGAGAGACAAACAAAAAGAAAGAAAAACTATTCCGAGGTGTTTTTTTTTTTTTTTTTTTTTTTTGGTTTTTTGAGACAGGGTTTCTCTGTGTAGCCCTGGCTGTCCTGGAACTCATTCTGTAGACCAGGCTGGTCTCGAACTCAGAAATCCACCTGCCTCTGCCTCCCAAGTGCTGGGATTAAAGGCGTGTGCGCCACCACCGCCCGGCCCTATTCCAAGTTTTAATTGGTGGACAACTTGGGGTTGTTTGATTGGTTGGTTTATTTTGAGACAGGGTCTCACTATGTAGTTCTGAGTGTCCTAGACTTGCTGTGTAGACCAGTCTGGTTTCAAACCAAAGATCCACCTGCCTCCACCTCTGCAGTTATGGGATTTTAGACACAAGCCACTTTTTACCAGCCACATTGGTTTTGTGTGTTTTAATATTTTAAATTATTTATTTTATGTGTAGAATGTCTTGCAGACTTGTGTGCTCAACTGGTGCCTAAAGAAGTAAGAAGAGGGTATTGGATCCCCTGGAACTGTAGTTACAACCTGTTGTGAGCCACCATGTGGATGCTGGGAATCAAACCTAGGTCCTTGGCAAGAGCAGCCAGGGCTCTTAACTGCTGAGCCATCACTCCAGCCCCTAGTTTTATTTCATTTCATTCCATTCCATTCCATTTTTTGAGATAGGGTCTTAGTATCCCTGCCTGGCCTGGAGTTTACCATGTATCTGCCTCAGCTTCTAGAGTGTTAGGATGTGACACATGCACTATTAAACCATCTTCAGGTAGCAAAGGAAAACAAAGACGTTTGGAATTGGCCATTATGGCTCATGGCTGTCATTGCAGCACTCTGGAGGTACTGGAAAGAGCTTGAGGGGTACAAGGCCACTCCCGCTGTGCTGTCTGGCTTTATGTCAATCTGGCACAAGCTTTGGTCATCTGACACAGTGGAACCACAACTGAAAAGATGCCTCAATAGGACCGGCCTGTAGAGGCCCCTGTGAGGCATTCATTAATTAGTGATTGATGGGGGAGGGCCCAACCCATTGTGGACAATGTCACTCTGGGCTGGTGGTCTTGGGTTCTATAAGAAAACAGGCTGAGTGAGTAAGCCACGAGTCTTATAAGCAGCATGGCCTCTGCATCAGCTCCTGCCTCCAGGATTCTTCCCTGACTTCCTTTCAGGATGGACTACAAGCCGTAAGATGAAACAAACCCTTTCTCCTCAAGTTGCTTTTGGTCATAGTGTTCATCACAGAAATAGAAACTGACTAAAATACTTGGTGAAATAGGGAGTTTTAGGCTAGCCTAGGTTACATGAGAGCCTGTCTTAAAAAGTAGTGTTTTATTTTCTTTAGTAGCTATACAACCTTCGTTGTATATTCTTGCTCTACTAAGGAAGCAAAATTAAGCTTTTACATATTATATCTAGAGGTGTGTGGTATATGCACAGGTGCATGCAGGTGTACACACACGAGTCCATGAGTGACTAAGGAGCCCAGAGTGGACACCTTGCGTGGACATTCTATATGTAAAATAAATAGTTTAAAATATTAAAGCACACAAAACAAAACCAATGTGGCTGGTAAAAAGTGGCTTGTGTCTAAAATCCCATAACTGCAGAGGTGGAGGCAGGTGGATCTTTGGTTTGAAACCAGACTGGTCTACACAGCAAGTCTAGGACACTCAGAACTACATAGTGAGACCCTGTCTCAAAATAAACCAACCAATCAAATAACCCCAAACTCTCCTGACTCCCTAAGACTGAGCCTTACTTCCTCACTGAACCTGGAGTTTGAGTGATGACCATGGAGCCCCAGCTTCCTCCAGTCTCCACCTCACACACACATGCACACACACTCAAACACATACACACAAATACATACACATGTGTACACACACATGCACACATACATACATACAAATGCACACATACACACATGCACACACTCACACATGCACACATACATACACATGCACACAAATACACACACATGTATATACATACACACACAAACACACATGGTGAATTACAGGCACGTGCAGCCACACCTAGATTGTTCTGTTTTCTTTTTTGAGACAGGGTTTTTCTGGACACCACTTTTAAGTCTTTTTTAAGTGAGCCCTAGGGATTAAAACTCAGGACCTCTTGTTGCCACCTCTGTGAGGACTCTCACATCCTCAATCTTCAGCCGTCTCTCCAACCCCTGCTTTTTAAGTGTGTGTGTACATGCCAAGACACATGTAGAGGTCACAGGACAACATGTAAGAATCAGTTTTCTCCTTTCACCAAGTTCAGAC
This sequence comes from Grammomys surdaster, assembly GCF_004785775.1. NCBI lineage: Eukaryota > Metazoa > Chordata > Mammalia > Rodentia > Muridae > Grammomys > Grammomys surdaster. The sequence goes on from NW_021620509.1 coordinate 831,034, forward strand.
TTGGCAGCAAGTACCTTGACCGGCTGAGACATCTTATGGGCATGTTGTGTTGATTTTCAGTTGTATTGATTTTTCAGACGGTGCTTCATGTAACCCAGGCTAGCCTCAAATTGCCATGCACCTGAGGCTGACTTCAAACTTCTGACCCTCCTGTTTCTTCCTCCCAAATGCATGGATGTGTGCCATCAAACCCACTTTATATGATGCTGGGAATGGAACCCCAGCCCTCATGCACACTAGCTGAGCTTAAAACTGAGCCACATCTCCAGAAGGTAATTTTGTAACCTAAAGTATCCCAATGGTAGGACTGAGGGTGTGCCCAGAGAGAGAGAGCAGGTGCTAAGTATGTGTCAGGTCCTGTGTCCCCTCTGTCCCCAGTATAAAAAACAACAGCAATTCAAACAAAATGACAAGCTGGGCAGTATTGGCAAATGCCTTTACTCTCAGCACTTGGGATACAGAGGCAGGTGGGTCTCTGAGTTTGAGGACAATCTTGGTCTAGAGATGGAGTTCCTGGACACCCAGGGCTACACAGGTAAACTATGTCTTAACAAAATAAAAAACTAATAAGAGTCTTTTCTTTAAAAAATTAGCTGTGTGTATGTGTATGAGTGTGCATACACACGTGTCATCACATGCATGTGAAAATTAGAAGACAGCTTTGGAAGGTGTCTCCCTCTTTCCACTCATGTGTTCCCAAAAGTGTAATCAGGTGGTCAGGCTTGGCTGTAAGCGCCTCACCCACTGGGCCCTAGCAAAGCTTGCATCATGCACAAAGGCGTGTGGAGCAGAGGGTCTTGGAAGCAGACAGCCTGTTAATGGTGTGCGCTTTTAATGATTTTCAAAAGTAGTTAGGAGATATTAATTGGGTAAGACCTCATCTGAAGCTTACCATAGGAGAACTTAAACCTCTGTTTGATACCCTCAAGGGGGATGCAAATCCTAATTCCCCTCAACAGTTAACTGATGAGGGACGGATAGCTTTGCAGAAGGTGGAGGAAGCTGTTAGCCAACAGCAGATACATTATATAGACTGTAACCAATTGTTGGCTGCTTGCGTCCTTGCTACAACTCATGCGCCCACAGCAGTCCTTTGGCAAAATGGACCATTAATGTGGATTCATCTTCCTTCATCTCCAAGTAAAGTTTTTACACCCTATTATGAAGCTGTAGCTTTGTTAATGGAGAATTGTAGAATAGAATCAAGAAAATATTTTGGGAAAGAACCTGATGAAATATTTATTCCTTATTCCAAACAGCAGTTAAATTGGTCATTGCAGAATACTGATATTTGGCCTATTGCATGTGCAAACTTTTCAGGCAAAATTGATAATCATTATCCAAAAGATAAGTTGTTACAGTTTTCCTCTATGCATGCTTTTGTATTTCCTATAAGTTTACGCATGCAGCCCATAGAAAATGTGCTTACTGTGCTTACAGATGGCTCATCTAATGGGAAGGCAGCATACGTGATAGGATCGCATGTTCATTCTCTTGAGTTTCCTCCTGCTTCAGCACAAATAATTGAACTACGTGCTGTAGCTGCTGGTTTTGAACTGCTGAAAAACCAAGCTTTTAATTGGTATCCTGATAGCCAGTCTATAGCTCACATAGTTTACAACTACTTGAAACTGTTCCTTCTTTAGATACTGCTAATTCTCAATTTGCAATTACTTATGCAAATACAACTCAATTTAAGAGAACATACAGTTCCTTATTTTGTAGGACATCTAAGAGCGCATACTGGACTGCCTGGACCCCTTAGTGAGGGCAATGCCAGAGCAGATTTGTATACCAGGAAGGTTATAGGCCTTTGTGACTTGTGCTCAGTGGTTCAGTGCAAATCTCTGTTACTAGGGGTCAGTGGGGACATGAGTTGGAGGTCCCTACAGGATATTGAGTGCAATGTCATTCTGACTCACTCATGCATGCTTTCTGTTGGAAGGCCTGCAGACAACCCAGAATAGCCGATTCTACGCCATCTCTGCGAGCTTCAAGCCATTCAGCAACAAAGGGAAGACCCTAGTCATCCAGTACACGGTGAAGCATGAGCAGAAGATGGACTGTGGTGGTGGTTACATCAAGGTGTTCCCGTCTGACCTGGATCAGAAGAATATGAATGGAAAGTCTCAGTACTACATCATGTTTGGTAAGTTCAGCAGCAGAAGCCAAGTGTTTCCAACATTATACAGAGGCTCTGCTAACTGGAAGTAACATAACAGCATTGAACCTAAAGTTTATAGCACTTTTAAAGTAACTAATGCAGGCTGAACATTCTCAGACCTAAAAACCAAAACACCAAAGGACTTAGACTCTGAATCTGGCTTTAAAAAAATTATTCATTTAATTTACATGGATGTGTGTGCCTAGGTGAGTTTATGTGCAGCATGCCATCGCAGATGACTGTAGAGACCAGAAGAAGTTGTTAGTTCCCCTGGAACTGGAATTAAAGGTGGTTGTGAGCTATCAGGTAGGTGCTGGGAACAGAACCTGGGTCCTCTGCAAGAGCAGCCAGAGCTCTTAACCACTGAGCCATCTCTATAGCTCCAGTAACTTGAGGGGGTCAATTCTTTCCTTCTTGCATTTGAGTTCAAACCTTCAAGCCTCATGGCAAGTGCTTTTGCTTTCTGGGCCATCTCATACAGTTGTGTGTTGGGTATGAAACCCAGGACCATCTCATACAGTTGTGTGTTGGATATGAAACCCAGGACCTTGTACACACTAACACTCATCTACAAACTCAGACCTGAAACTTACTGAGTGCCGAGACCACATTTAGCCAGGCACACACCTGCATTCACAAACATGTACACACTGAAAAAAGATATTTTTGATAGGGTGTCTCTGTGTAGTACTGGCAATCCTGGTATTTACTGTGTAAGCCAGGGTAGCCTTTAACTTCCAGAGGTCCTCCTGTCTCTGCATCCCAGTGCTGGAATTAAACAGGTGCACCAGCACACCTGGCTAAAATATATCAAAATTTGAAGAGTGTGAGATGTTAGTACCAGGCATGGTGGTAAACCTCTGCCATCCCAGTCCCAGCACTTACAAGAGGCAGCAGGAGGGTGGAGAGTGTGGTGCCAGTCTGGCCAGAATAACAAGACCTTGTCTCCAGAGAGCCAAACAGTGACACAGTCTGGGATTTCAGGGGGACCCTGCACAGATGCAGTCAACATATATATCCCAGGTGACAAACTCTGGCCTCTAAAACATGTCCAGATTGTCAGGTAAGGGATGGTGGACTTTCTGGTTATTTCTAAAAGTGTTGTGAAGCTTAAAATATTTGAAGTGTAGGGCTGGAGAGATTGCTCAGTGGTTAATTGACACTGACTGCTCTTCCAGAGGATCTAGGTTCAATTCCCAGCACCCATATTGCAGTTTGAGACTGTCTGTAACTCCAGTTCCAGGGGATCTGACATCCTCACACAAACATACAGTGCAGACAGAACACTAATGCACGTGAAATCAAAGTAAATAAATAAATAAATAAATAAATACTTTAAAAAAATATTTGAACTGTGAGCTGGGACTGGGCTGAGTTGGTAGAGTGCTTGTCTAGCATTCAGAAGCTCTGGATTCCATCCCTAGCATCATGTGAATAAAGCACGTATCATCCCAGCTCTTGGGAGGTGGAGGTAGAAATTCCAGGTCAGCCTGAGCTTCAGTGAAACCCTGTCTCAAAACTCCCCAAAATGTAGAAAATAAAAACTGGGGAGATGGCTGAGTGGGTAAATGTATCTAAGTTCCAATTCTCAGAAGCTACATAAAAAGTCAGATGAGGCTGTCTGTATGTGCCTGCAATCCCAACACTGGGAGGCAGAGACAGGAAGATCCTGAGAGCAGCTCAGCTGGCTTGTCTAGCTGAAAGTAATAGCTTCTCTTTCAGTGAGAGCCCTGCCTCAAGGGCATACAATGGCAACTGACAGAGACAACAGGAAGTCTTCTTTCTGCCGCCAGCATGTGCACTGGGAAGAACACTCTACACGTTCATGTGTAGGCATCACACATGCACTCAAATACCCGTGTATGCATGTACTTGGGTAGAGACCAGGCTGGCCTCAAACTCAGAGATTCTCCTGCCTCTGCCTCCCAAGTGCTGGGACCAAAAGTATGTGCCACAACCACCCAGCTTTGTTTCTCATTTTAAAGAACATATACATTTGGGAGCTGGAAAGATAGTTCAGGGTAGCCATCCAGTGGCCATGGATGAACTGGGTTTACCTGAAAGGGGGGCTGGAAATGAAAAAGAGAGGAGGGGTAGAAGGAGAAGCATGAAGCCAAGATAAAGTTTCTGATCAAGGCTCAAAGTTTAATATTCAGCACTGAGTTTATATAGGGGAAGCCCACCAACCCATCCTTTGTTTCAGCCGGATTATGTCACAAAGCAGGCTCAGCAGGCAGTCTTTCTTCTAAGTTCCTGTACAAGTTGCATGTGCAGCCAGAGCAGATGAGTCCACCTGGGTCGTTAAGATCCATTGTGGCAAGCAAGGTCTATTCAGCCTGCTCAAGGCTGGGAAGGGCACAATTCCCCCTTTTTTGTTTTTTAAAGATGAACAGTACCACTACCATGATGGGGGCACAAGATTTCTTATTTTCTGTAATCCCATCTAGGGTAAAGAGTGACCAGGCGACCATGTCTGGCTTATTTCTGTGTCTATATTGCTCCTTCTTACCTGTCAAGGAGTGCAAACATAGCGTTGATGTATGTCTCTGTCTTAGGTCAATAGGAGCTCAACAACACTCTTACCCGTCTCTGAGTACCAGCCTTCTGTAGCATGCACACTCTTTCCCATACAGACCAAAGCCACGAAGGACATATGAATATGCACTCAATGCATTTCTTCATAGCAATGGATAACTGTCATGGTGAATAGCTGAGCTTGCTGAGAGTGATCCTGTATGAAGGCAACCAATGTGTTTAAGTACAAGGTCCAAAAGTTAAAAGCAACAAAATTATAATTAATGGTCCAAGCAGTGTAAAAATTAAAGTTGTAAGCAGGAATGTCCCAGGTATCTAATCCAGTTGCTAATTGGCAAAGATCAAACACAAAGTCTGGCTACCAGATATGTGGGGGATGGCTTTGGGTATTGATAGAAAATACTTGCTCTCCAGTTGTTCTCCAGTAAGAACTCTAGGTTAACTCAGCTGACTGGTAGGGATTCTGAGCCGTCTTCATCATTAGTATCATAATCATTAGAAAGCTCAGGATCTGTGTCCACTTGACGAACCAATCTTTCAGGCAGCCATCAAGCTTCATTTTCTTTTTGTGAAAAAAACATAAAACATAGACAGAACCTTGTTCCCAAATTAAAACACAGTCAGAACCATTCCATGTGTTAGTTAGGGAGTCTTGCCACTTAAACATGGAAAATGATCTGGAAGTGACTGGATGCCAGTGGCAATCCGCTGCAGACTGACCTTTAGCATCCGTTTGTAAAAAATGTAAAATAAATAAGACAAAAGCAAGGTGTGCTTTCAGTGATCATAGAGGCTATATCCCACCCCCTTTTGTTTTTAAACGCCAATTTTTCAGAGTGCAATGCACATGTTCAACAATCCCTTGTCCCATTGGGCTATAGGGAATCCTAGTAATATAGGTAATATTGAATTGTCAACAGAATGTCTCAAATGCATACCTGCAATAGCCAGTTCCATTATCTGTTTTTATCTGATTTGGAATGACCAGCATAGAAAAACAGTGTAGGCAATGACTAATTATATTTTTAGTTGCTTCTCATGTTAAAGCAGTTGCAACTAGAAAGCCTGAAAAGGTGTCAAGTCGCATGTGCATATTTTAATTTTCCAAAATCAGAAATGAGTAACATCCATTTGCTGTAATTGATTAGGAATAAGTTCTCAATTAATACCTTTATGAAGAAATTGAGGACATTGAGAACAAGTTTTTACAATTGACATGCCCATTCTCTAGAAGTACCAAATTGTTGTCTCAAGCTATTACTATTTTTGATGATAAAAGAATGAGATTGTGTGGCCAATTTTTCCTGTGTAAGGCCTATAACCTGCCTGGTATACAAATCTGCTGTGGCATTGCTCTCACTAGGGTTCAGGCAATCCAGTATGAGCTTTTAAATGTCCTATAAAGTTAAGGAATAGTACATGTTTCTTTTTTTTTTTTTTTTTTTTTTTTTTTTTTTTTTTTTTTTTTTTTTT
>NW_021620509.1:842205-843557 GCF_004785775.1 Grammomys surdaster
TATATATATATATATATATATATATATATATATATATATATATCCCCTATCAGTATACAAATTGAAAGCTTGATTTTTTTTAACATTTAAAAAAAAGTGGCCTCTGTGTCTAACTCCTCGGCCCCCGGCCCCCCCCCGCCCGGGACTGGTCACTGTGTTCCCAGTTCTGGTTCACTTGTCCCTGCAGGCGCTAGTTCCTTCGCAGCTATAACCCTCCAGGTTGTCAGTGGACCCACCTTCCAGTAACCCAGTAAATTAAAACTCTAGATACTTAAATTTAACCAATGGATTTATATCTATCAATAAAATCTCAACACACAAGATGCCCACACAACTTAGAAAGTTATCCCAATTTTCCTACCTTTAGATTTCATATCTACCTATTTACTTGAAACCACGCCGGTCCACAACCACTGCCATTTTGCCTTCGTCAATCTCCTCACATTTCTCCCTGCTTCCTCTCTGCCACCCTTAGCTCTGCTTCCCTTTTCCCTGTCCAGTCACAGGCCTCCTGCTGCAAATACACTGGACAGGGACATTTCTGCCACAATTCTTAACAAATTTGGAAGGTAGCAAATGCAAGTGAACTAAAATAAGTTGATCAATTGTTTTGTTAGCAGGTACAGTTATAATGCCGTAATTCTAATTTCTCCTGGATAATCATTATCTATAATTCCTGGATAGATCAGTAGTCCTTTATCAGCTAATGCCTGTTATAAATCTCTGTAACAAGCAAGGCAATAAACAAAATCTGGTAAACACCTTTCTAGGGACTAGTCAGGATGACCAAGACAAAAGCAATACCATAGAAGCCTCTGCTAAGCTTGCTCTGAGATTTGCATTAACTCAAATGTGCTGGCCCAATGATTACCCTTCCTGCACTGAGGACAGATTCCAGGGAGTGATTCTGCTGCCTGCCTATGCCTCGATTTTTTGGACAGTCTTTCCTAAAATGACCTATACCCTCATACTTAGAACATCCCTTATCGTCTCTGTGATGTAAAAGCATTGCTTGTACTGTAGTTCCCTGCAAGGCAGCTGCCATTACCAGACCCTGATTGTATGGGGATTCAATTTCTGCACAAAGACGAAAGTATCCAGGTAAGTCTGTCTTTGCTTTGTATGGCCTGATGGAGGCACAGGCTGCATTAGCATTCACATAAGCCAATTGTGTAACAAAAGGAACACCTGCCTGAGGATCTCAAAAATACTATCAGCGGCTTTTAGTAGTTCATTGGGACCCTGTTAGATAAACTCCTACTGAGATCTCCTTTCCACTCTTGTGAGGCTAAATTTGCTTCTACCACAGTATCCATTAAAGCTTGTATAAAAGGGGCAGCAGGCCTGTGCTG
>NW_021620509.1:843567-851004 GCF_004785775.1 Grammomys surdaster
ACAGTATCCATTAAAGCTTGTATAAAAGGGGCAGCAGGCCTGTGCTGTGCTACAGCTGTTTTTAACTCTTTTAGTCATCTCCATCTGCTAAATACTCTTCTCAGCTACAAACATGGGTGAGTCAGAAATCCCAAGCCTGCTATTGAACTGCAAACTGCAGTCAATGGAACACTGGAAGTCCAACCATACCTCTAACTTTCCCTTGCAATATCAGAGCATACTCATAACCTTGGAAAACAAAACCCAGTTTTAAACAATCCATTCTCTCTTTTTTTTTTTTTTTTTTTTTAAAGATTTATTTATTTATTTTAAGTATATGAGTACACTGTAGCTGTCTTCAGACACACCAGAAGAGGGCATCCAATCTCATTATGGGTGGTTGTGAGCCACCATGTGGTTGCTGGGATTTGAACTCAGGACCTCTGGAAGAGCAGTCAGTGCTCTTAACCGCTGAGCCATGTCTCCAGCCCACAATCCATTCTCTTTAAGAATCAACACCAAGAGCATTACTTGTTTGTATCTATGAATGCATGACAGTGTAGCTTTTAATACCTCACTAAAGAGAGACATTGTTTTTGTTTGTTTTTTGTTTTTGTTTTGTTTTTTTTTGTTTTTTTTTGGTTTTTTTTTGGTTTTTTTTTTTTTTTTTTTTTTTTTTTTTTGAGACAGGGTTTCTCTGTGTAGTCCTGGCTGTCCTGAAACTCACTCTGTAGACCAGGCTAGCCTCGAACTCTCGAACTCAGAAATCCGCCTGCCTCTGCCTCCCAAGTGCTGGGATTAAAGGCATGCGCCACCACTGCCTGGCCATTTACTTATTTAAACCAGACAAAATGCTTACTTTTTCTAGCTGTAATTTCAAGAGAAAAGCACCTTGTCACTTGCTGAATCCAATAAACACAACCAGAGAGAATTTTCTAGGAAAAAACAGCCATCAGCTCCCTTACCATAGAAGCCCAAAAAGCTGCTGGCCCCTTTAAGAGCAGCTTATGCAGACAATCAGCCCCTGGCATGGACATGTATACATGCACAGAGAAAGAGAGAGTCACACATAACAAACTTTAAAAAAAGTATTGTTGGGCAGTGGTGGTTCACACCTTTAATCCCAGCACTCAGGAGGCAGAGGCAGGTAGATCTCTGAGTTCGAGGCCAGCCTGGTCTACAGAACCAGGAAAGCCAGGGCTACACAGAGAAACCCTGTCTCAAAAAAACCCAACCAAGCAAATGTACTAATAATTATTATTTATGGTGCACATGTGGAATCAGAGGCCAAGGTGCAGCCATCTCTTTCCACCTTGTGGTTCCCGGAGATTGAACTCTGGTCCTCAGCCTGGTGATCACCAACATCACCTTCCGAGCTGTCTCTCCAGCTCAGTGCTTTGCTTTCTGAGCCAGGCACTCGTCAAATAGCCCAGGCTGGCCTGGGATTGGTAGTCTTCTCCCTCAGCCTCCCAGTGCTCTGTTGTGAGAGTCTGACACGATGTCCCATTGGCCTTGTTTTCTCATTTGTGCTGATTCACAGTTGAGTGCGAAGTGACTTTGACAAGAGGGAGCCAGTCAGCAGAGGTTTGTTTCAATGTCTTCTGGTGAACTCAAGAGCACCTACAGATAGATGAAGTTACTGCCCCATGCTGACGAGCATGCTTAGGCAATGTCTGTATGCAGAAACAGTATGGAAGAGAACTGAGAGTACCCTTTTCTTCCCCATTTTCTTCTTTTTCTTTTTTTGTAGGACCTGATATTTGTGGATTTGATATCAAGAAAGTTCATGTTATCTTATATTTCAAGAATCAATATCATGAAAATAAGAAGCCAATCAGATGCAAGGTGAGAGAGCTAATGTGACCATGGGCAGCTCTCTGCCTGCCCCTCACCCCGTCCTCCATCTCTCTCCCCTTTACCCTCCCCCTGCCCCTCACCCCTTCCTCCATCTCTCTCCCCTTTACCCTCCCTTCCTCCCCCTTTGTATTTCTTCAAGTTTTATTTTATTATTTGAACTGTGTGTGTGCATGTGAACATGAGTGTAGTGTCCACAGAGGCCAAAAGAGGGCATTGTATCCCCTGAAGCTGCCTGACACAGGTGCTGGCAACCACACGCTGGTCTCTGTGAGGGCAGAATGTACTCTTAGCCTGAGCCACCTCCAGCTCCCACATCATGTAAGGAAATAATTTATCTCCCTAGATGATCCAGATAACCTCAAACCTCATGATCCTCCTGCTTCAGCCTCCCACATGTGCCTTGTGCCTCTTGCATGATGAATGTGAGGAAAACTAGGCATGGTGGCTTACACCTAAGCAGAAAGGCCATAGCCTGCAAGTCAGACTGTTTTAAGATTTCTTCTGTTGTCTTAGTCTTTGTCCTTTTGCTGTGAAGAGACATCAAGACCAAGGAAACTCCCACAGATGAAAGCATTTGATTGGAGCTAGCTTACAATTCCAGAGCTTTAGCCCATTATCAGCATGGTGGGATCGTGGAGGGAGTGCATGGAGCGCACGTGGTGGAAGCACGGAAGGAGCACAGAGGGCACATGGTGGGAGCACAGAGGGAGCACAGAGGGAGCATGGAGGGAGCACGGAAGGGACATGGAGGGAGCATGGAGGGGCCATGGAGGGAACATGATAGCATGCATGCAGACAGTGTGCTGGAGAAGTGGCTGAGAGGTATATCCTGATCTGTAGGCAGAGGGGGTGGGCAGACTGTGGGCCTGTCTTGGACTTTTGAAACCTCAAAGTCCACTCACAGTGACATACCTCCTCTAGCAAGGCCATACCTTCTAATTCTTACAAAGAATTCTGGTGACTAAGTATTCAAATATATGCACCTATAGGGGCCATTCTACTGCATCTGCCAGACTATTTAACTTTAACCCACGGCCTTTGCATTCAACCTCACTCAGATTTAGGACAAATAGTCAGGCATAGTGGCACAGGCTTTTAATTCCAGCACTAGGAACATAGAAACAGGAGGATCTATCTGAGTTTGAGAGCAGCCTGGTCTACTTAGTGAGTTCCAGGTCAATCAGGGCTATATAGAGAGATGCTGTCTCAAAAAACAGTGAGTGAGAGAGAGAGAGAGGTGGGGAGACAGAAAGATGCCAGACTCACATTTGGCCATTCTTATCACAAGATTGAAAAACGCACATGTAAATGACTGTACAGTGATAGGCAGAATGTTCTGCGCATGCTCAGCCCCAGAATGCAGTTTGCTTTTGTTTTTCAAATTATTATTTATTTTGTTTTTTTTTTGAGGCTGGATTTCTCTGTGTAGCCCTGGCTGTCCTGGAACTTGTTCTGTAGACTAGGTTGTCCTGGAACTCAGAGATCTGAATGTTTCTGCCTACTGAGTGCTGGCATTAAAGACATGCACCACCAGCTGATGCTAGTAGCTTCTAAGACAGACACTAGCATATGCAGGCTGAAACATGCTGTTGAAACAGGCTGCCTACAGAGAGGCTGAGTACAGAGAGACACTGTTTCAATGTGGAAGGTGAAGGTCATCAAGGAAGACATGTGACCTCAGCCTCTGGGCTCTGCATGCAGGCACATACACATGAGTACACACATATGCAGAGTTGAAGGGGGGAAAGGGGATAGAGTATTAGTATAAAAATTAGATATATGGAATAAATTACTAAATTTATTTTTTTTTTACTAAATTTATTCTTAAATCATTATATAGTCATAATCTTACATTGGTAGAACTCCTTTTCTTTTTTTTTTCTTTTTTCTTTTTTTTTTTTTTTTTTTGGTTTTTCAAGACAGGGTTTCTCTGTATAGCCCTGGCTGTCCTGGAACTCACTCTGTAGACCAGGCTAGCCTCGAACTCAGAAATCCACCTGCCTCTGCCTCCCAAGTGCTGGGATCAAAGGTGTGCGCCATCACTGCCCAGCCGGTAGAACTCTTTATAATTAAAAAAAATTAAAGTTACAATTTCTTACATTGGTATAGAATTTATATATTGACTTAAGGTTTTCATTGATATAAATTTTTTTTTTTTTTCTTTTAGGTTTTTTCGAGACAGGGTTTCTCTGTGTAGCCCTGGCTGTCCTGGAACTCACTCTGTAGACCAGGCTGGCCTCGAACTCAGAAATCCGCCTGCCTCTGCCTCCCAAGTGCTGGGATTAAAGGCGTGCGCCACCACCGCCCGGCATAAATTTTTTATATTGTTACAAAATTTGAAATTAATATTGTTACTCTTAAATAGGCATTGTGACTATGTAACTCATTTAAGAATAAAAGGCTTAGACTCAGTCCTTCTATAGCTGCTATTACAAACTGTTTAGGATGATTAAGTAACACAAGTTAAGGGCTAGATAGTAAACTCTTGGTTATATTAGATTCTGATTTAATTATAATAGGGTGTTTTCAATATGATTGAGATAGAAATAGTTGAGTAGTAAAGGTTTCAGTTCAGATATTCTTTATACAGATAGATCATCTTCAGAAGCATCAGAGGTCCACAGAATATGACACTTACAGTCATTTCACTTATTAATAGATCTTTTGACTGAGACATGTCTACTCCTGACAGTACCCCCTGCACAGTTCAAAGAAGATACTGAGCACCAAAACTTCCATATAGCCGGGGGGTGGTGGTGCACACCTTTAATCCCAGCACTTGGGAGGCAGGGGCAGGTGGATTTCTGAGTTCGAGGCCAGCCTGGTCTACAGAGTGAGTTCCAGGACAGCCAGGGCTACACAGAGAAACCCTGTCTCAAAAAAATCGAAAAAAAACAAAAAAACAAAAAAACCAACAACAACAACAACAACAAAAAACCCTTCCATATAGAGTTGCTCCAGTTGTGGCAAGGTAACCACTGGAGAAGAATTACTCTGATTCATCTACAGACAAAAATACTGTCCAGGAAAGGACACACAGTGTGGGATAGTCAACAGCCATGACAGGGTAAACTAGTCCTTCATAGCTCCTGCTTCATTTAAGGTCTGTCAGATGGCCCTGGGCCAGAAGGCTGAAGACAGATGCTCTGATGTTTTGAGGAATGGGGGGGGGGGCTGTGCAGGTAGTCAGCTGTCTCTACAAACTAAGTTTTAGGAGCTATGTTCCTGTGCTCCCTATGTACTCAGGTAATACTGAATTCATTCTCGGATCGCTGATGGGGTTGAACACTAGTTATAGTCTCATAATCAAATTTAAGTTGTTTAGCACTGAGGAAGATGATGTAGATTTGAAAGGATGGTTTTCAGATGGTAATGCAAGTTAAGATCAAAACATAATTCAGTATAGAATTGTAAACTCTTTAAGTTAGCGTAGATGTTAGAGAGATGTACCTAAATTGACAGAATTGATGGACTGGATGTTATTAGTGTATATCATATCTTATATCACACCTTATAGTTTACATAACTGTGATAAATATCTTCATGTATATCTGAGAGAAAAGGCCTTTTTAATGGATGAAAAGGGGAAATGTGGATTTGATTTAATGATTGTATTATGTTAATTGGGTTTCCAAAATATTACACGAGAATCCTGCATGTAAGACGCTGAGGGTCCCTGCCCCCAGTTGGTTCCAATTGTAGATAATGTTGCTAGTGGCCAATGGCTGGGCAGGGAGGCAGGGGCAGACTTTAGATTTCCCAGGCAAGGGAACGGAGGAAAGAAGAATGATTTAGTACTGCCATGCCAGGAGCCATAAGAACCAGGCGTGAGAGCTGCAGGAAGAAAGGCATAACAGTCATGTAAGACCTGGGCAAGAGCGGCCCTAGGGGCCCCTGATTGGGTCTGGGGTAGCAAAGATGGAATATAGATTTTAGTAATAGTTCAGGAGTATCTGAGGGTAGGCGTTAGCAATGCGGAAGCTTGGGAGTGATCCAGACATTGAGCTGATTAAGGCATATTAAATATAAGTCTCTCTCTCTCTCTCTCTCTCTCTCTCTCTCTCTCTCTCTCTCTCTCTCTCTGTGTGTGTGTGTGTGTGTATGTGTGTGTGTGTACATGTGTGTGTGTGTGTCTCTTTCATTCGAGAATATTGGGCCAGGGCGTTTAGAGCAGATTAATCAAGTACAGCAACACACATGGGAAAAAAGAAACGCACAGGGTCTGCAGAGATGGCTCAATGGTTTGGGTGCTGGCAGGTCACGCAGAGAACGTGCATTTAATCACACCTCGCACATGGAGGCTGTGATTAACCTGAGCACCAACAACCTGCAGCTCCAGTTCCAAGGGTCAGAAACCCTCTTCTGGCCTCTGAAGGCACCAGGCATGAGTTAATTAACTAATTAAGTTATTTTTTGGCAGAGTTTCATTATGCAGCCCTGGCTAGCTTGGAACTCATAGTAAAGACCAGGCTGTTCTTGAACTCACGGTACTTGAAGTGCCTTCCTCTGCCTCCCAAGAGTTGGAATTAAAGGTGTATAACACCATACTGAGGAAAATAATGGCTTTTAGTCAGCTGTATAAGGCTGCTTTCTGTGTTCTTTTAAGAAGCACTTCTGTGTTCTTTCAATTCAAAGACAAATTTCCCAAGAATGTGAGAGCATGAAATCTCTTGTGGCATGGTACATGAAGTCATGTGTGGCATGGTGCCTGAGGTCACATGTGGTGTGGTGAGTCAAAAGGTGTTACTGGTAATATTTAAAACGGCAGCACCTGATCTGTCTTGTGGTATGGGGCTGCCATCTTCTCGACTAGGCAAGGCCTAAGGCCATTAGTGGCTTTGGGAACATGCTGCTACTCAGCTCAGGCCGTCCACTGAGGTGAGCCAGAAGTACTGGACCTGCCACCCACTAGACACCTACCACACTGTCTCCACAAGGTTGGGGTGAGCCCAGACCATTCTGCCATCCACTTGGTACCCAGTAGAAATGAGACTCTAGTGCTTAAAGATTATTCAAAGGCTTTATATATTTAGTAATGCTCAAATAACAAGATGCTTACACAATTGGAGGTGTTACTCAAATAACTAACCTAGATATAAGTTGTTACCCAGGACTGCTCTCAATATACGCGTGGTTCTCCGTGGCTCCTACATCTGTCCCCTTTAGCTACTCCTCCTCTTCTCCTCTTCCTCTCCTTACTCCCCCCACATTAGCTCCTCCCAAATTACTGAGTTTATGGTAAATGTTTTGGGGAAATATCCTGCTACAAAGAGGGGACCTCTGGCCATATGTCACAAAATGGTTTTCAGCAGCCTCAATATTATGGGCTTTCCCTATAACCTGCTGCCAGAGGATGCTCCTCTGCCTGCTTCCTGCAAGGAAGCTAGAAAGAGTGAAAAGCCAAAGACTAGGGCAAGAAAGATTGCTCAGGGATTAAGAGTATAGAGAACCTGAGTTCAGATCCCACCATATATATGTCAGCCATGTGCAACCCACTGTCTTCTTCTAGCCTCCACAGGCATCTGTATGGATGAATGCATGCATGTGAGCATGTTCTCTCTCTCTCTCTCTCTCTCTCTCTCTCTCTCTCTCTCTCTCTCT
>NW_021620509.1:851014-855940 GCF_004785775.1 Grammomys surdaster
TCTCTCTCTCTCTCTCTCTCTCTCTCTCTCTCTCTCTCTCTCTCTCTCTCTCACGCACACACACACACACACACACAAACACACACATACACATAAAAAGAGAGAGAGGGGAGGCATGCATGTGCACACACATGCACATTTAATAAAAATAATGTAAGAATGAGAGGTTGACCAGATGATTTAGTGAGTAACCCACCAAACTTGACAACCTGAGCTTGAACCCTGGAACCCACAGGATAGAAGGAGAGAATTGACTTCCAACAGTTGTGGTCTGTGCTGACCTCCCTGCTCATAGGATATCACATCCACATATGTGGGGACACACAGATACATGCTAATACCAAATGCAAATTCTTTGTCATAAAGAGCCTTTGAATCTGAGGACTAGGTTTCCTGCCCAGATTCCAGTGCTAGAAAGTTCCAGAATAATCCTCACAGAGCTCGCAGCTCCCTGCCAGAACTCCAGGTTGACAGTGAAGATTCTCTCAAATGTGAAAACCTTGAGGTGGGGCTGTGAGTTGGCTCAGTGGGTAAGAGAGTTCAGTTCTTGGGACCTACATGGTGGAAGACAAAGTCCAAAAGTTGTCCTCTGGCCTTCATCCACCAAATAAAATGTAATAAAAAGAAATCTAGTGAGGTGGTGGTGGTGCATACCTTTTTTAATTCCAGCAGTCAGGATGCAGAGGCAGGAGGATTTCTGACTTTGAGGCCACTTTGGTCTATAGGGTGAGTTCCAGGACAGCCAGGGCTACACAGAGAGAGACCCTGTCTTGAAAAACAAAAGAAAACAAAAACAAAAAACAAAACAGCAGCAACAAAAACCAACCAATCCAAAAACAAACTGACATAAAGAATTCAGAGGATGTCACCCTAATACGGTGACTCACAACCAAAATCCCACTGTCAAGAAGGGTAGTTGGAAATGTCTGGAGTGAGCCTCCATGTCATAAATACAAGAGCAGGGCTCCAGTGGTAGTTCAGGGGCTGACTTGCTAGCTGAACAAGCCTGGGGACCTGACTTTGAGTCCCAGCCTGTAAGTCCCGGGCTCAGGTCTGTGTTGTAAGGAGATAGTCAGTCTGGCCACGTTGTTATACTCCCGGTTTGCTGAGAGAACCTGTGTGTGAAAATAAAGTGGGCAGCAACAGTGGGAGAGACCCAATATCAGCCTGTGGCCCCCACACAAATCCACAGAAAACAACCAAAGAAAACAAAAACTTGCTCACTTATTATATAGCGGAGAATAACTCTGAATTCCCAGTTTCCCTGCCTATTTCCCAAGAGCTAGCCTTACAGATGTGAGCCACTACACAGGCCTGTTGGTTTGGATGTTAAGACAGGGTCTTGAAATGTAACCAAGACCAGCTAGAGGTTCATGATCTCCCTCCTTGAGCCTCCCAAATGCTAGAAGCAGAGGCCTGGGCCACCCCCAATATACTTAGGTCTGTTTTATACTCCTGCCCCCACTCCGTGTGTGTGTGTGTGTGTGTGTGTGTGTGTGTGTGTGTGTGTGTGTGTGTGTGTGAAAGAGGGGGGGCATCTTGGAGTCATTTTTTCCTTCTACCAGTGAGGGTCTGGCAGATTGAACTTAAGTCACCAGACTTGGTGGCAAGTGCTGTCACCAACTGAGTTGTCTCCCATCCTAGTTCCTGTTTTAAAAGTACATATCAGGCCGGGCGGTGGTGGCGCACGCCTTTAATCCCAGCACTCGGGAGGCAGAGGCAGGCGGATTTCTGAGTTCGAGGCCAGCCTGGTCTACAGAGTGAGTTCCAGGACAGCCCGGGCTATACAGAGAAACCCTGTCTCAAAAAACAAAAAAAAAAAAAAAAAAAAAAAAACAAAAAACAAAAAAAAAAGTACATATCAGACACACAATGGAAGACTCCCTCACTGTGGCCTTTGTGCAGGTGGATGGCTTCACTCATCTCTATACCCTGATCTTAAGGCCAGATCTTTCTTACGAGGTAAAAGTTGATGGCCAGTCTATTGAGTCTGGCAGCATTGAGTATGACTGGAACCTGACATCGCTGAAGAAGATGGAAAAGACATCACTGGAGTCTAGGGACTGGGATCAGGTGGAAGGCAGCAAAGCCCAGGTAGGTGAGCGCAGTCTGAGGTATGTGTTGAGAGAGACCTTCCCCTGGCCTGCTTGCACTTTAGCTCCTGCCCACCCAGCCCTGCCCACTCAGACCTCACACCCAAAACCTAAAGACACATTTCAAGGTATTGCAAAAACAATTTGCTGTTTTTCTTTTCCGAGACATGGTTTATCTGTGTGTCCCTGCCTGTCCTGGAACTCTCTTTGTAGACCAGACTGACCTCACTCAGAGATCCTCCTGCCTCTGCTTCCGAGTGCTGGGACTAAAGACGTGGCCCACCACCACCTGGCTGTAAAAACAAGTTTAACGGAATGTTCCTTTGGTTTTGACACAGGGTTTTACTTAGCCCTGAAGGATCTGGGACTCATTCTGTAGACCAGGCTGGCCTCGAATCATAGAAATCTGCTTGTCCCTGCCTCAGAGGTGCTGGGATTAAAGGTGTGTGTCACACCTGACCATTGCAGGTTTTTTTTTTTATTTTAATTGGATTTTATTTTATTTATTCACTTTACTTCCTGATTGCTGCCCCTACTCCTGGTTACCCCCTTACCCTCACCCCATCACCCCCCCCATCCTACACTGCAGGGTTTTGATAGTTACAAAGATGTTGGGTCAGATGCAGGGATAGATCACAGCGACTAAAATCAAGATAACTTGCCTCTGGCCTGCAGCTTTCTCACTTTCCATAATTTTGAGGTTTAGTCACTTGTCTTTTGATTCAGCTTCTCTCTCTTCATTCCATGCCCCTACCCTAAGATTAGCTGAGGGGAGAAAAACTTACCATGGCCATAACAAAAAACCCAAAGACAAACAAAAGCCAGGAAGTATGCACTTGGTACTTGGTGGAATGGTAATCCTACAGCCTGGTGTCTTAATTAAGGTTACTGTTGTTGTGAGGAAACTCCATGAGCAAAGCAACTTGGGAAAGAAAGGGTCTATCTGACTTACACTCCCACATCACTGTTCATCACTGAAGGAGGTCAGGACAGGAACTCACACAGGGCAGGAACCTGGAGGCAGGAGCTCTGATGCAGAGGCCATGAAGGAGTCCTGCTTATTGGCTTGCACCCCATGGCTTGTTCAGTCTACTTTCTTATAGAACCCAGGACCACCAGCCCAGGGATGGCTCCCCCATCAATCACTAATTAAGAAAATGTCCTATAAGCCTGCCTACAACCTGATCTTACAGAGATATTTTCTTAATTGAGGCTCCCTCCTTTCAGATAACTCTAGGTTAGGTCCAGCTGTCATAAACTATCCAGCATACTTGGAGACAACTCCACTAGGGAAGGGCATTGTGACAGGAGTTAGGGACTGCTCTGCTAATCTATTTCTAAGTATCTTCTGTCTAGGTGTCAGTGTCTGCCATCTTCTGTAGGTCACTGGGCTCTGTCCCCAGCCCCACTGAGCATGTGTGCTCCCTAGGTTTCTCCCACAACCTACACTAAAGAATTTCCAAGGAGTGGCAAGATGGTTCAACAAGACAAGGTGCTTGTGGCCAAGTAATGAAGACCCAAGTTTGATTTCTGGAACTTACATGATGAAGGGGAATAACTGACTCCAGCAGGTTGTCTTCTGACCTCCACACATACACACATGCATCATCGGTGTAATAAAAATATTTTACAGCCGGGCGGTGGTGGCGCACGCCTTTAATCCCAGCACTTGGGAGGCAGAGGCAGGCAGATTTCTGAGTTCGAGAGTTCGAGGCTTGCCTGGTCTACGGAGTGAGTTCCAGGACAGCCCGGGCTATAAAGAAAACCCTGTCTTGAAAAAACAAAAAAATATATATTTTACAAACACTTCCTTTTCCCCAGTATGCCTCTGGAATCATGCTTTCCTTTCTGTCTTTGAAGGATTGGGAAAAGCACTTTCTGGATGCAGGTGCCAGCAAGCCAAGCGACTGGAACAGTGAGCTGGATGGGGACTGGCTCCAGAAGCCACCATACGAGGTGTGTGGCTTCTTCCTGTAGGGACCCTGGGTCCTTGGGTTGCCCCTTACTCCTGTCCCATTTGTGCTGTTAGAAAAGGTATTCTCGGTGACACCCGAAAAGAACACACTAAGAGTGACCTGGCAAGGCAACTTCTCATGACCCAAACCTGCTTGCAAACACATGGGTGGGAAATTCATTTAGTTTTTAGTCTAGTGCAGTTGGTAACTGTCTTAAGGAGTCTGATCACACTGACATGTGAGGTTTGCTGCGTTTGAAGGAATTGATGCATAGGAAGTGAAGGAAAGGGGAGGGATAGGGCTGCTGCAGTCTATCAGGTTCTAGGAACGGGGGCGGGATGCTTTTCATTAAAAAAAAAAAAAAGCAAGCAGAGGCATATGGATCTCTGAGTTTGAGGCCAGCTTGGTCTACAGAGTGAATTCCAGGACAGGCAAAGAAACCCTGTCTCAAAACACACACACACACACACACACACACACACACAAGATTTGCATGGAATTCTTACCAACTGGGAAGAATGAAAAGACTTGAGTTCCTTTGCATAAAATTTTGAGTTGCAGGGAAATTTATGGAATACTGGTCCTTGGTGGGCTAGCCACTTTTCATAGGAAACAAAAAAGGAAAAACCAACCAACCATTCCTCATCCTGTGATCCAAGCCTGGCTAGAATCTGCTTTTGTAGGATGGCCTGAAAGCTGAGGGCATCGACAAGGACGTGTGGCTCCACCAGAAGATGAGACCTGCTGGCTACCTGACGCAGTATGACCTCTCAGAATTTGAGAACATTGGCGCCATTGGTCTGGAGCTGTGGCAGGTGACCTGGCTCCGAGCTTCCTTCCTTCCTTCCTTCCTTCCTTCCTTCCTTCCTTCCTTCCTT
>NW_021620509.1:855950-956709 GCF_004785775.1 Grammomys surdaster
CTTCCTTCCTTCCTTCCTTCCTTCCTTCCTTCCTTCCTTCCTTCCTTCCTTCCTTCCTTCCTTCTTTTTTTTTAAAACCAGACTTAATGCTTTCTTCAGACACATCAGAAGAGGGCATCAGACCCCATCACAGTTGGTTGTGAGCCACCATGTGGTTGCTGGGAATTGAACTCAGGACCTCTAGAAGAACAGTTGGTGCTCTTAAACAATGAGCCATCTCTCCAGCCCAGAGCTTTCCTTACTTTAATAGCTCTGGGATGGCCTTGCTGTGTAACCCAGGCTGGCCTTGAAATCATGATCCTCCTGCGCTCCTGAGTGCTGGAATGGTAGGCATATGCCACCATGGCTGTCTGATTCAATGACTTGAACTTTAATGTGACCCATTTGGTATGCAATTCTTTTTTTCATGAGTGTGTGTGTGTGTGTATGTATGTGTATGTATTATGCATGTGGGTGAATGGGTGTATGTATGTATTGTGCATGTGTGTATATGTGTTCATGCGTCAGTGTGTGTGTGTATGTGTGCATGTGTCAGTGTGTGTACATGTGCATGTGTCAGTGTATGTGTATGTGTGCACATGTCAGTGTGTGTGTATGTGTTCATGTGTCAGTGTGTGTGTATGTGTGCATGTGTCAGTGTGTCACTGTGTATGTATGTGTGCATGTGTCAATGTGCATGTGTGTGTATGCATGTGTCTGTCAGTGTGTATGTATGTGTGCATGTGTCAGTGTGCTTGTGTGTGCCTGTGTGTGCCTGTGTGAGTGTATGTGTGTACGTGTCAGTGTGTGATATATGCATGTGGGTAGAAAGCAGAAGAGAATGTCCAGTGTCTAGCTATACCACTCTTGAGAATAGGGTTTCTCGCTGAACCTGGAGCTAGCTTGGCATCCAGTGAGCCCCAAATGCTTTATGGCCTCCAAATGCTGGAGTCATAGGCACCTATACAAACATGCTGGCTTTTTATGTATGTGCTGGCAATCTGAACTCAGGGTCCTTAATGCTTTCACAGTGAGAGAGCTTACCCACTGAGCCATTTCTCCGGCCCTTGATTTATTATTCTTTTTTTTTTTTTAAGATTTATTTATTATATATGAGTACACTGTAGCTGTCTTCAGACACACCAGAAGAGGGCATCAGATCTCATTACAGATGGTTGTGAGCCACCATGTGGTTGCTGGGATTTGAACTCAGGACCTCTGGAAGTGCAGTCAGTGCTCTTAACCATTGAGCCATCTCTCCAGCCCGATTTATTATTCTTTAAAACTATATGTGTATTGTGTGTGCATTTGTGTGCAGTGCCCATGTAGGCCAGAGGGTATCTGATCCCCTGGAACTGGAGTCATAGGCCATTGTAAGATACCTGGTACAGATCCTATGAACTGAACTGTGGTGTACTTCAAGAGTGGTAAGCACCCTCACCCTCCAGCCCCAGCCTGTAACTCCTCACTAAGGGCCTTTGCAATCACTGGCATTTGCATGTGGCCTCTAGACTACATGGGCCTGACATTTCTGTGCCTTTGGGGTCCCTTCTGTATAGCTGTTGCTCCTGTCAGCTGTGGGATATGCAGTAGGGATGGAGCCTGTCCTTCTGCAGTCCCAACTAGCCTCCAATTGATGCCCACAACCCACACGTAGGTGCTAGCAATGTAAGCTAGGTCTTCCTGCCTAGTAAGACTATGCTCTGCCTTTGGACCATCCTGAGCAGTCACTGATAGCTGATCATAGGTGTGATATTGAGTAAGTCCCCTGACAAGGAGCAAAAGATGTGTATCTGCCACCGCTAATGAAAGCCCGCTTCCATCTACAGGTGAGGTCTGGAACCATCTTTGATAACTTCCTGATCACAGATGATGAAGATTATGCAGAGAAGTTTGGCAAGGCCACCTGGGGGGAAACTAAGGTAGGTGTGAACCCCAGACTCCTTTTTGTTTTTGGAGATAGGGATTCAGTACCTAGACCAGGCTGACCTTGAACTCAGAGATCTGCCTTCCTCTGCTACCAAGAGCTAGAATTAAGATGTGCTTGTACACCTAGCTTCCTTTAAAAAGAAAAACTGTAATTCTGTGTCTGTGCACATGAGTACAGTACCCACAGAGACCATTGGACTGCAGTCACAGCAGATGTGAGTTGCCTAAAGTGGGTGCTGGGAACTGAGCTCCGCTAGAAAAGCAACATGTCTAAGCCAGCCCTCTAGCCCTTGCTTTTTCTTTTTCCTTTGTAGAGTTAGGGGTCTTTGTATAGCTTTGGCTGCTGTGGAATTCACCACACCACTTATGGGACTTCACTCTTATTTCTGCACAAGTACGGTTCACAGATGTATGCCAGTATACAGACAGGGTATCTACAGTAGTTAGTTTTTAATCTCTTTAGAGATAGGGTCTCATGCATTCCCAGATTGGCCTTAACCTTGCTGTCTGGTCAACAGTGACCTTGGACTAATGACCTCTGGGCCTGTATGTCAGGTGGACACCACCATGCCCATTTTTTCCTATGCTAGCTATTAAATCCAGGCAAGCATTATCAACTACAAGCACTCTATCAAGAGAGCGACAAGCACTCTGTCAATTGGGCTACAAGCACTGTACCAACTGAGCCACAAGCACTCTACCCACTGAGCCACAAGCACTCTACCCACTGAGCCACAAGCACTCTATCAATTGAGCCACAAGCACTCTACCAACTGAGCCACAAGCACTCTATTTTATGAGCTCCAGTCTGGTTTATTTTTGTCCCTTCCTCCAGGGTCCAGAAAAGGAGATGGATGCCATACAGGCCAAGGAAGAAGTGAGAAAAGCCCGTGAGGAAGATGAGGAGGATTTGCTGATGGGGAAGTTTCACAGGCATAACCATTTCAGCAGATTCCACAGGCAGGGCGAACTGTAGTCATCCTCACTCTGCGTGTTGATGACTGGCCCAGCTGCAACTCTACTTTAATACACATCTGAATGATCACATGTCTGCATGGTCATTTGTCCAGATTCTGAAAAACAACCCCCTGTTTGTGTTAGGGTCCCCCATGTTCTCCCCAGACCCCTGTGTCTTCTAAAGACCCCTATGACCCCAGTGTCTGCAACAAAGTTTCTGTGGACTGCATGCGTTGGCATACTCCTTTAATCTCAGGACTTGAGAGGCAGAGGCAGACAGAGATCTGTGAGTCCCAGGCCAGCCTGGTCTATGTAGTGAGTTCTAGCACAGCCTGGGACACATAGTGAGACACTGTTTTAAACAATGTGCTTTTTTTTTGAGCCTCTTATGTTCATGAAATAAAAGATGGTAAAATAAATTTTAAAAATATTTTGTTTTACTTTTAAAGATTTATTTATTTATTTATTTTTGTAAAATTTGTGTGTCTGTACGTATCTGTGTTTGTACTGTACTACATGCAGTTGCCTGTGGAGGTCAGAAGTAGACATCAGATCCCCTGGAGCTGGAGAATGACATGGTTGCTGGGAACTGAACTCAAGTCCTCTGGAAGAGCAGCCGGTGCTCTTAACCACTGAGCCATCTCTCCAGCCTCTCTATTTTTCTTTTAAATTATTTTAAAGATTTATTTATATGTACAAGTGTTTTGTCTATGTAGTGGTTTGAATAAGAATGGCACCCATAGGTTCATATATTTAAATGTTAGGGAGTGGCACTATTTGAAAGGATTAGCAGGTATGTGGCCTTGTTGGAGGAAGTGTGTCACTGGGGATCGGGGTGAACTTTGAGGTTTCAAAAGCCCACACCAGCCTCAGTGTCTCTGACTGCCTCTGGATTAGACATAAGGGCTCAGCTACTGCTTTAGTAACATACTTTCCTGCTGGCTACCATGTTTCCTACCATCATGGTCATGGACTCCAAGCCTCTGGAACTGTAAACCCCCAATAAACTCTTTTATATGTTACCTTGGTTGTGGTGTCTTATAGCAATTGACAAGCTACCACGTGTTAGGATGACAGGTATGTGCCATCATACATGACTATATTTCCTTAAAAAACCTTTTTTGAGACACTGCTTCACCATGTAGCTCTGGCTAGCTTATAGCTCCTTATGTAGACGGGGTTGCCTACAAATACACCAAACAGTTGGAGCTCTGATTCTGCATCTTGAGTGCTGAGATTGAAGGCATGCGTTACCACACCTAGCTGGCAAAGTTTTTTAAATTGTAGACAGACGAGTCTGTGATTAGGATCTCTCAGAGGATCTCAGTTCAATTCCCAGCACCCACATCAGGCACTGGACAACCTCTGGTTTCCCGGGATCTGATGCTCATCTTCTGATTTCTGCAGGCATGTGCACTTATGTGCACAAACACACACATACACAGAGCTTTTAAAACAAAGCTCTGTGTCATGCGTGTGGTAAGGCAGCTGCTCACTCACCGTCCATCACCCTGCTCTCCAGCACATGGAACAGTGTGGGTGGGGCTTCCTTCCTCCGCTTAGTCTAGAAATTCACAATTGTAACCCAGGGCTTTGTCTCCTGCATGCTTCTAGATCTTGTGCTGCTGGCAATCAGGGTCAGTCACACCTACCTCAAGAAATCAAACCAAGGGGGCTGAGTGTGGTGGTGTGCACCATGTTTCCCAGTACCTATGTAGTGGTTTGAGTGAGGATGTCCTAAGGGGCAGCAAGATGGCTCAGTGGGTGAAGATGCTTGCCACCAAGGCTAACAACCTGAGTCCTATCTCTAGGACTCATGGTGGAAGGGGCCATCCAACTTCCAGAGAAGTTGTCCTCTGATTTGTACACATGCAGTCTGAACACATACCCACACACTAAATAAAAGGATAGTAAAAATATGTAGGTGCTGGAGAGATGGTTCAGTGGTGAACTAAAAGCACTTGTTGCCTTTTTCAGAGGACCCAGGTTTGGTTCCCAGCATCCATGTGGTGCTTTATAAGTATGGGAAACTCCAGTTCCAGGGAACCCTGTGCCTCCTCCTGACCTCTGTGGGCACTAGGCACAAAGGTGGTGCACAACCATCCATTCAGGCAACACACAAATCTTTTAAGATGGAAGTTAAAATGTAACTTTAAAAAAAAAAAAGACAGAAGGAAATACCAGGGTAGCTGAAGAGACGGTTAGTTGGTAAAGGGTGCTTGTTGCTTTTCCAGAGAACCCTAGTTCGGTTCCCACTCAAATCGGGTTTGGGGGCTCATAAGTGCTCTTAACTCAGCTCAGTGGCTCTAACAACTTCTCTCTTGGGCAGGCATTGGCATGAGCATGGCAGGCATATACACATTAAAAACAAAACAAAACAAAAAAACAAAAACCCACCAAATGTCAGGCTACAATGTCTGCAAGCAATCAGAACCCAAATCTGTTTTAACAAGCATACTGGGTGGTACTAACACTGGACATGGCCCAAGCTAGACTTGGGTACCACGGTACTTGGTTGTGTGTCAGTGACCTGTGTGTTCCCATTTCCCCGGAGACAGTTCAGCAAACCCTAGGCGTTAGTAGAGGCTGCTAGAGTAGAGAGGTTAAGACGGTGCTGGGTTTAGCCAAGTTCCGATTCACAGACCCAGACTAGGAGGGGCAGGGAGCTAGAGCCCAGCGGCCAGAAAGGGAGTCCTACTGCCCCTTGGAGTCTCTGCCTCACAGGAGCACTCTGTGCTTTAGGCTCCGCCCTCGATGTCACTCGGTCCGGCCCACTCCGGTTAGGCTCTACGCCGGAGCCTTCCCCATAAATGCCCCGCCTCCAGCCAGAATTGCCCCGCCCTCTCCGGGGCTGACTGTGGTCGAGGCTCCGCCTCCTTACTGCAAAAATCTCGGGAGGCCCTGGATTCCCATCTGCGCACGTGTACTCGGGTCTTGTGGCCTGTCATTGCGCTGGCTGTGCTGCGCGCGCATCTCATCCTTCTTTCGTACTAGTGCGCAGGCACGGCCCCGCCCCCCTTCCGTCGGCACTCCGGAGGCCGAGTCCGCACGAAGATGGCGGCGCCGCTCGTACCTCTCTCGCAGCAGGTATGGTGCTGGGGTGCGCCGCGGGGCGGTGGGGACGGTGGTTGCCGCGGGAAGGCAAAGACGTCGCGGAAGCGCGGCTTCAGGGGACCGCGGAGGCGGAGGCGCGCGCTGAAGGCTCGGAAGGCGGAGTGGCGGGGGCCGGGCGGCTCTGAAGGTGACAGGCCGGCGCGGCCCGCGTACTCTTGCGCCGGCTGCCCCCCGAGCGGCTGCGAAGAGGTGATGGGGCGCGGCCGCTGCTGTGTCTCCCCGTCCTGGAGCCTGGCCAGGCTGTGTGTGTGTCGGGGGGCGTTCTGCGAGCCGCGTCCCGTTTCGTTCCCGCGGTGGCGGGCGAGGACGGTGGGCCCGCCGCCAGTCTTTGTCTCCCTCGGGGTCGGGCGTCGGGGCGGGTGGTGTCCCAGAGTGGAGTCGCAAGGGGATCGGGACACTCCCGCTTCGCCTCCGGCCGCCCAGCCCTGTTTCCCCCCGGGAGCCGCTTCCGCTGCTCTGCGCCGTGCGAGAAGCGTGGATCCTACGCCCCCAATGGTGGGCTCCAGTCTGCGTCCTCAAAGTCGCTGAATGTTTTTCTTAAGCATATCAAACGCCACGGGGACGTACAGAAAAGCCGTGAGAAGGCCATTGTGCTAGCAGAAACATTGATTGATTCATTCATTCATTCTTCAGCCCCCCTCTAAGGTTCTTGGGGTCAGGTGCTTGGTAGCTCAGCAGTCTCACTGACAAGGTCTCTGGTGTCCTGCATGTGACACCCGTAAGAATTAGAAAGTATTCCTGTCCTGCTAATTTGCCAAAATACCTGTTTGTTCCCCACTGCACAGCATAGATTATAAGCACTTTGCTAGAATCGTCTTTCACGGCCTCATGGTTACCGGTGAGGAAGCATTTTATATTCACATCTCAGGCCCCAACTCTTCCAGAGTGTCCTTGAAGCAAGCTTCTTAGCCTCAGCACATCAGTTACCTCATTTGGAAAATAGAGCTATAAATGCAGTAGCAGAAAACTGTGGAAAGCACATTTTGCCTAACACATCGGAAGCTCTTTTGTTACCATCAATAAGTTTGGGTGTTTGGGACTAAGACCACAGCAAGTATGAATGCCAAAGCCAGTAAGAACTGCTTGGCAGGCTGAGGCACCCAGGTCACTTGGTCTGAAGGAGAGGGAGATGCAGGGTGGTTAAGTCCTGAAAGACCCAGCCACTCAGCAGCCTTGACACTATATTAACATGTGGAGACCAGTGGTTAGTAATTAACGTGTTCTTAAGGTACCTGTGATTGTCCTTTGTAAATGGTTAAGGATCAGACAGATAGGAGGTGTGTATTGAGATGGAGCCTTGCTATGCCACCCAGGCTGGCTTCCAAGTCCTGGCCTCTCTGCATCCTCCTGCTCCAGGCTTCCACGTAGGAAGATAGAGGACCAGCTGTGAGTGTCCACCTCTTTCCTGACAGGTTCTCACTGGCCTGTAGTTCATTAGTTAGGCCAGCCTGGCTCATCAGCAAGCCCAGGGAGCCTCCTGTCCCTTCCTCCCCAGTGCAAGTACAGTGCATCCTGTGGCACTTTTATGTGAACTCTGGGGATAGAACTTGGATCCTCATGCTTTCAGGGACAAGTGTGTTACTAACTGAGCTGTCTTCAGTCCAGTCATTACCTCTGAGTTTTTGAGGAAAGGTCTTTTTAAATTATGGCTAATTTTGACATTAGCCATAATTTGGATTTTTAAAAATTTGGGCCATGGTAGTAGCTGATGGTTATTGAGTGCATGGGAGTTGGATACATGCTGTCAATTTTTTTTTCAAACACCAGAATATCAAGGAAGCAGTTCCTGGCGGTACGTCGTCAGCTCTCAGCTAGCACTCCAGTAACAGGTCTAGGCTAGCCTGGGCTGTATCGTGAGGCTTTGTCTGGGGTGGGGGGCTCTATTTTACTGGTAAACTAGTTACAGTAGGATGGTGTTTTGTCATACTGAGATGACAGACCTTGTTAGAACCTTCTGGAATAGAATCCTGATTCTTCCTCCCCATGCTCTCTGTGGCTCCACGATGTGGTCAGCTTTCTGTTCCTTACATACCTAGTTGTGTCGTCTGTCAAGGTGTCCCTGAAGTCCTTTCTTTGAAGCTCTCTAGCCTTTTCTTCTTCTCTGGTTCAGCTCCTGATTTCTTCTCTTCTTTCAGCAGCACCTCAGATATCATCCTTCCCAGAGGCCTTTGCTAGTGGCGGCACACAGTCATGTGCGCCTCATACAACGCTACAGTTCTTGTGTGGTCCTCAGGACACACTTGCGTGTCTGTTTGCTGTTTCTGTGTCAGACCTGTTGCCAGTGGAGAGACACTCAGAAAGTGTCACCTAAGTGGGCATGGGGACTGTGACTGTGCCTGTGTGGGATGGATCTGTGGGTGGGAACAGGAGTTGAACCAGTAATTGAGGAGACATGGCCTGTTGTGGCTCACAAGTTCAGGTGCTTTCTGAGATGCTTTCCCTACACCCTTCTGTTTTGTGGTGATTCTTCAATTTTTTTGTATTTATTAATTTATTCCTGTATGAGGGGGTATGTACCGTGGTGCATGTGGTGATCACAGGACAATTCTCCTGCATTGGTACTCTGTGTGAGTTCCAAGTCTTTCCGTGTAGCTCAGGCTGACCCCAAATTTCTGCTGATTAGTCTGCCTCTAGGGGACTGTGATCACAGGCCATGCATGGTCACTCCCTACCTCCTGGTTAGCAGAAAGCCTGGGTCAGGACCCCCACACCTGCTTTTACAGAGGCAGTGTGCTAAGGGTTGGGCTCTGGGTTTCACACATGTTGGGCACTACTCACTGATCAATCCTTACATTTATGTGTGTGAGTGTGTGTGTGGAGGTCAAAGTACAACCTGGGAGTTGATTCTCTTCTTCTACCATGTGGGTCCTGGGCCTCAAAGTAAGGTTGTCAGGCTTGGTGACAAGTGTCCTTGCAGAACCATCTCATTGGTACTAAGTTGCCCAAGCTGACTTTGAACTCATGGCAGTTCTCTGCCTCACCAACCTAAATGCTGGGACTACAGGTCTAAGCCCTGTGCTCAGCTTCTTTACCTGCCCCCTTGTCTTAAGATTGATTTACTTACATTTATGCGCATGTGTCTGCCTGAGTTATTTGTACCAAGTGTGTGCAGGTGCCCATGGAGGCAAGAGAGGGTGTCAGATCCCCTAGAACTGGACTTTGATGTGGGTGCTGGGAACTGAACCTAGGTCCTCTGCAAGAGCAGTAAGCACTCTTTAACTGCCGAGCCATCTGTCCAGCCCTCTGTGTTTGTACTTGCAGCTCAGATATAGATGTAACTATTACCCAGGCCTTTAGAGCAAGCCTGACAGCTCACTTAGGATCACAAGGGAAATAGGGCATGGAGAATTCTGGGATACCATTTGGCTGAGGTGTTCTGAACAGAAGGCTGTGGTGTAGTTGAGCCTTCAGTCACAGGACCAGGCAGAGTCCTTGCTCCTTTTTCTCATCAGCCCCAGGGGATGTTTCCTGTTGCCCTCTGTCTGCTCTCCTCAGTCCCATCTTGACCTGCCTCTCACACCAGATTGCTCATGAGTGACAGCTGACCTCCAGGCCCCCTTTCTCTTTCAGAGGTTCTGGAACAGAGCCTGAGCCTTTACACACAGCCTCCTCCTGTGTCTACTCAGCTTCCTTCTCTCTCCTTGGGTTTTTTGGGCTTCCCCCATCTCTCTGTCCCCCTCTTTCTCTCTGCTCTCTGATACCAACCTCCATGCTCAGTACTCTAAACCTGCCTCCTGCAGACTCTGACACTGTTTGCCCCTCTGGGGACTGCTGGACTCAGGTATTGGCCACTTCCTGAACTCGGCAGTTCTGCAGGGCACTGGGTCCTAGGCCTGTCGCATTGTGCATCAGTCTTGAGTCCTCCTTGTCCTCCTGCTATCACCGTGGCATCTTCTAACTACTATTCCCTGGCTCCAGAACCTCTCGTGGCTTGCATTCTCCTTAGGTGTGTAGCTCTGTGGTAAAGTACTTGCCCTCTCAAAGTGAGTCTCGGACTTGTGAGCTAGCACCCCACAGTCCTGTTCTGGTTCTT
This sequence comes from Grammomys surdaster, assembly GCF_004785775.1. Lineage (NCBI taxonomy): Eukaryota > Metazoa > Chordata > Mammalia > Rodentia > Muridae > Grammomys > Grammomys surdaster. Next base: position 865,963 of record NW_021620509.1, read on the forward strand.
TCTGGCCCCACCTGACCTTGCTGACTGGCCTTGCTATTCTGGTCTCATGTGCTGACCCCTGGCTTTCACTCTCCAATGTTGATCCTGGTGCTGAGGGGCACTGGTAGTCTGCTGTCTTCCTTTTCACCCTCATGGACCTGAGATTTCATTCTGCCCATTGCATCTATGGGTTCTTTGTTCGTAGTAAGGGTGCCCTAGGCTATCCAGCTCCCTCCGGTATCATTTCTTATGTCCAGGGGATTCGGTGACACTCTCATGAGTCACAATCCATGATTGTAGGTCTTGATTGTTTCTGGTGCTCTGGATGAAGCCCAGGCCCTTGCATGTGCCAGGTAGTGCTTTATTGGCAAGCTACACCTCCCAGCCCCTGTGAAAAGAATCTGTTATTGGATGAGAAGAAGCTGAGACCCATAGTAGTCAGGTGACTTGTGAAAGTCCCATAGCCATGGGTGGCACGTTAGAGTTAAGCCATTGGTTGCCCGCTGTGGAGCCCCTCCCACCCCCTTCTTCCACACAGTCTGCTGAGCCCCCGCCTAGTGCTCTGGCCAGGCTAGTGTGTCTGGATTGCATGCTGAGGGCCAAGGGACGTTCGTCTGTCCCCTTGTGCCTGTGCTGTTTTCAAAGCTCTTTTTGGAAGGCTGGTGACTGTGCCATTGCCTTGATTGGACAGAGAACAGGGTAGGGGCAGATTTGGCCTCTGCTGGAGCTCCATCCAGAGTCCCTGGCTGCTTTGTTGACCTGCAGTGCCTGCTTTTTGCTGACTCCTGAGGCCTTGTCAAGCAAGATCACATGCTTTCTCCCTCAGCCCCAGTTCCCATGACTATCTTTGAGCCTGGGTCAGCTGCTCTGAGGACCCAAGTAACTGTCTTTATGTGAGGTGGATCGGGAGGCTGAGCTTCACTTTGGCCTCCTCAGCTTGGCTTCGCTGGAGCAGCCAGCGTCCCTATAGAAAGCTGTTGTATGCAGTGGATCTAGGTGGTCAGCCTATCATCCAGCATTAGGGAGGCAGAGAGAGGTATTTCTTTGAGTTGAGGACCAGCCTGGGTTACATGGTTCCAGGCGAGGCAGAACTACATGGTTAAACATGACTAAACAAAAACAGTAAACAGAGAGGGTGGGAGGGGGAGAGGGAGAGCTCGAGTGAGAGTTCGCACCAGCAGGCTGTCTGTCTGAAGTTAATCATCTTGGACACCTTGGTCTTTGTTGTGTTTGCTGACTGTGTAGAGGGGTAAGCTGAGGTCAGAACCATCTGGTCCCTGGCTGGGTTGTGCCTGGCAGCCTCACCTGGCCTGGCTCTCTGACCCAGCTCTTTTTATTGTGCTGCAGTTTCCTATCCTGGAAGGATTGTTTTCAGGTACCAGTATGACATTGATATCACTGGCTGCCTGCAGTGACTGTCTCTTAGAGCACCTGCCTATTGCTTATATATCCACTGTACTTTTTTAAAGAACATTTTTATATTTGTGTGAGTGTGAACATGCCACTACTGTGTGTGGTGAGAGGACAACTTGTAGGAGTCACTTTTCTCCTACCTTGTGAATCCAGGGCTGGAGCATGGGTCTTCAGGCTGGACTCTGCCTGCTGAGCAGCCATCTGGCCATCTTTATGGTCTGCATATATTGTATGCATTTTGGGGGAGAGGGTTAAGACAGGTATTTTACCCAGTCTGCTCCTGAACTTGCCATTCTGCAACCTCAGCTGCCTAGCACTGACCATACTTGGCCTCCACACCTCTTTGTTACTGTGGGTGACTTAGGGATGGTAGGAGGAAGATGTTTTGATAAATAGCACACTGGTGTGTGCCTAGACTGCAAATGAGTCCTAGACAAAAACTGATTAGGTGGCTGCTTGTCTAGAGGCTGGCCTGAGGCCAAGAGTTGCAGGGGGAGTGACACCTAGTCACTGTCTCAGGCAGGGCAACAACTTGCCACTGGACAAGGTAGTGACTCCAATGGTCCAGGGCATGATGGACTCCACTCCCTGTGGAGTTTAAGCCGTTAACCTCTGTGTCTGATGTGGGCTTAGAAGCAACTGTGCTTGGTTTGCTGTGTATTCTAGGCTAATGGTTTCCTCTACTCTCCATCCCCTATGATCCCTGCAAGGTTCCAATGGCACAACAGTTGGGGCCTCAAGCCTCTGCTGCCTGATCTATGGGAGAGCTTTCACCCTCTGATTCCAGCCAGGGTTGCCTCTTACTGACTGAAAGCAGTGAGAGACACCAGAAACCCTGCCTGAGAAGGGCTGCCCCCATCAGCGGGCGGCACACCAGGGTTCCCATGCCTAGCACTCCCTGCCCTGTGGGCTGTCCTGAGGCCTTGGCACCTGCAGTGTCCTGAATGGAATACCCATCTCCTTCCTCTCTGTTCAGCTGCTCTGCCTGCCTCAGCTGCCTAAGCTGTCTCCTCCTCCTCTTCTTCCTCTTCTTCCTCCTCTTCTTCCTCCTCCTCCTATTCCTCTTCCTCCTCAGGAGAGCCTTTTCTCACAAACAGCTGGCTAGTGTGATGGACTCTCTGTGCTTTGCTACATGTCTGTTTGTGATTTCTATATTATTGCAAACTCTCTGTCTCTCTGTCTCATTTAAAACAAAACAAAACAAAACATATCTTGAGACAGGCTGTCATGGTGCCCAGGCTGAAGCAACCTAAGTAGAGGATGGTGACCTTGCAGTATGATCTCCCTGCCCCTCCCTCCCAGAGTGGGGATGACTGGCACACACCACCAAGACTGTGCTCTACCAACTGAGCTATAGCTCTGATCTTAAGAAATTTATTCTGGGGGGTAGAGAGATGGCTCAGCAGTTAAGAGTACTGAGTACTTACTCTTCCAGAGGACCTCGGTTTAATTCCCAGCACCCACATGGCAGCTTACAACTGTCTGTAACTCCAAGATCTGACACCCTCATACAGACATACATGCAGGCAAAACACTAAAGCACATAAAATAAAAATAAGTTTAAAAAAATTTATTTTGAGGCATTGTGTCTCAGGCTGTCCTGAAAGTTTTCATCTCCTTGCTTCAGCCTCCTGAGTAGCTGGGCGGCCACAGCAGCCACTGTTCTTAGCTTGGGAGTTCCTAGGTAGAGTGATTGATCCATGATGTATTACCTCTCCCGCCCATGCCTCATTATTCATTCTGTATCCCAGGGTGTGGCTGCATGTTCAGTACAGAGCTGTCATAGGAGTCCCGAAACCCTGGGTGGAACTGGGTGGCGGGGCATGCTGGACGTGGGTGTGCAGTGTCAGATACACAGTCCAGAGGAAGCAGTAACTGTGGACCTCGAGATGCTTAGTGCATAAGGCACTTTCCACCAAGTCTGATGATTTGAATCCAGTTCTGGAAGCCACATAGAGAAGAAGAGATTAGGGGTTGGAGAGATGGCTTAGCAGCTAAGAACACTGACTGCTGCTCTTCCTGAGGTCCTGAGTTCAATTCCCAGTACCCACATGGTAGCTCACAACCATCTGTAATGGGGATCTGATGCGCTCTTCTGGTGTGTCTGAAGACAGCTACAGTACTCATAATACATAAAATAAATAAATCTTTAGAAGGAGAGATTCAACTCTTACAAGTTGTCCTCTGACTTCCACAGGCACTGTGCCCATGCATGTCCTCACAGTAAACAAATGAATGAAAGAGATAGCCATTGGCTGTGCACACCAGAGGCTGAGACCAGCCTTAAGCTCCAGGGCAGCTACAGGCCACACCCCCCTCTGCTTTACCTCTTTGGCACGGCTGTCCATTGGAGGGCGGAGAGGGCCTCATCACAGGGACCTATAGCCTGCCCTTCCTCCAGCCTCCTAGCCCTTAATTTTTTGGTGCTGGGAATAGAAGCCATCAGCTTGCACATGCTAGACAAATAACTGAGGACAGTTTTCTTTGCTGGGAAATGTAAAATTGAAAAGCATACCCCTTTTGGATTAAGAGAAGCCAATTTTCAGGCTGGTATGGGACTAGTATTTAGCAGCATTACCCCCATTGGGCTGGATGAGCCTCAGGTCATGCCCCTTGTCCCCCAATCTGTTGGAGTCCCAGATACAGCTGTGCTCTGGTGGGGTCTGGCAGGCGTTTACCTCTTGGGTTTTGTTCTGGGGGGGAGGGTCTCTAAATTTATCTCTTTCACTCCTGGTAGTTTTGGAAACTTGGGATAGGAGCTGGGAGTCTGGGACAAGTGGGGCATAGGACTGCTCACACTGGACCATGTGAAGAATAGGGCATAGCTTGTGGCAGATGTGTAGAGGCCCCGAGTCCTTATCTCTGCCCCTGCAATGCCAACTCCCACAGTGTGAAAAATGGAAGGAGAAGGAGGGTTTAGGACTGGCCTCCGTGAATCAGAACTTAAGAAGCACCTTTCTCTCAGTTCGGGCCATAGGCACAAGGGCAGGAGAGACACACTGCCCAGGACAGTGGCTCAGTCCTGGCTGGGGATCGGTCAGCCCCAGCACTCAGCACGGAAACCATTGTGACATCCAGAGGTGACAGTGTCTTGATGTTTTATGAACCTCATCAGACAGGAAAAGAAAGGAAGGGTGGGGTGCTGCCATTAGTGTGACTGAGGTTGAGCCAGCAGGTGTGTGTGTGTTTGTACGGGAGTGCATTAGCCTGCCATGATCTCGTTAGGGTTTCTGAAATTGATATGGGGCATTCAGAAGAGACAGTCTGAGATGGTGAAGTTGCTCTGCCTGTTCCTCTAGTTAGGCAAGAAAAAGGTTGGTTTGTCCTCCTAGGCCTAGTCCACAGTACTGTGTTCTTGTCATTGGAAATGGTTGAGGAGAGGCTTCATGTTGGCAAGTGGGACTGCAGCATATGGTGGCCAGAAAGAGGGCACGCTGGCTTTTGTTCTTCCTTGTCTAGAAGTGCCTTTGACCCTGGTCCTTTCACCTGGCCAGTTTACTCCTGTTTGTGTCAGTTGACTGGACAATGGCTCAAGATCCTGGCACTCAGCACCTGCTGTCTAAGGACAGTAGTTGGACAGTGACCAAGGCTGATGATGCCAGTGATGGTCCAGAGTGAGAAGGAGGGATGGGCTGGCTCTACAAGGGTCAGGGTGGGTGTGAAGAGTCCTGGCAGGTTGGAAGCATCCTAATGGAGGCCAGATACATTCAAACCCAAATCCTGGTCCCTGTGCTCAGGTAGGGGACAGTGAGTTAGGCAGAGGTAGAGTCACTTATAGAAGAAAGAAGATGGCCCTGGGGGCCATGAAGGAAAGGAGTCTCTTAAGGCCCAGGGCATCCTTGCAGACACAGTGCTGTGCAGAGTGGGCTTCTCTAGAAGGTGGGGGGTGGCCCTGGGTGTGACAGACAAGCCTGCTGAGCTGAGGTACCCTTTGGGGTGAAGACCCCAGGTTTGCCAGGATACTGTTCAAGAACAGGCAGAGGGGAGGGTAGACTATGATGGGTGGTGAGCATGTGGTGTCTGAAGTCTGAGAAGTCATGGCTTTTGGGTACTGTTGCATCTGTTGGCTGTCCCTTGGATACACTGACTGTGGAGGCTATTTGAAACAGTCTTCCTCTCTACTGCCCTGGGTGCTTATAATGATGTCCTTGAGGGATGCAGAGTCATCCTGCTTAGTCATACTTGTGTCTCAGCTTCTGGGAGGTCAGTCTTGCTGGGGCTGTAGTTCACGCAGCCCTCTGGTTTGCAGGCCCTTCCCAAGGCTCTCACCCCAGGCTCTCAGCGTAGTGTGAACAGCTTTGTTACCTAGCGTGTGCTCTTTTACCTGATTGAATCCCACCCCAGCCCACCGTCGTCTCTCCTTAGTGTCATTATCACCGTTGTTTGTGATGGGGGCTTCACTGTTTAGCCCAAGCTGACCTGGCCCTCCCTACTCCTGGGATCACTTGTGTGACGTGTGGCTTCTGTTCTCTCTGCTGAAGAGTCCTCTTGCTTCCGTTTTGAAGCCCCTTAATGTGCCACACGATCCCTGTCTCTCTCTCATCCTGGACTCCTCTGTGGACAGTCCTTCATGAAGCCTAAGCGTTGTCACGTACACTGCATCCTCAGGCTCTGGTTGATAGAATAAGGGAGCAGGGGAGGAGTGGTGGAGCCAAGGGCCTCCTGTTTGGGGTCATCTTCTGCGCAGGGTTGGAGAGGCTTGAGTGGAGGCAGGCTAGAAGGGAATTTCTAGGGCAGGATGAACTTTTCCATCTGGAGCCATGTGATGTGATTGAGTCACTGCAGCTGAGGACCACCAGGCTTTGGTGGTGGGTTTTGGAGACTGAGACTCTAAAAGGTTGTCTGGGGCTGGAGAGATGGCTCAGTGGTTAAGAACACTGACTGCTCTTCCAGACGTCCTGAGTTCAATTCCCAGCAACCACATGGTGGCTCACAACCATCTGTAATGGGATCCAATGCACTCTTCTAGTGTGTCTAAAGACAGCTACAGTGTACTCATATAAATAAAAAATAAACAAATCTTTAGAAAAATAAATAAAAGGAGGTCTACTGTCCCAGGGCTGCCCAGCAATCCAGGGCTGGGCTAGGAAGGAATCCACATCTGTTGGATGGAGCTATTGGCCCCTCCACAGGACTGCTTAGCTGTCTCTGTTTTCTGAGACAAGGTTACCTTGGCTCAAGCTTGCCTACACAACTCACAGCCAGCCTCCTGCCTCTCAAGTGCTGAGGTGACTGGCAGGTGGGACTGCTTGCCTTAGTGAGTCAAGTTAAGGTGGTTGGAGGAGCTGGCAGAGGGTGGTGGTTTGAGTAGGGTTGGCCCCCATAGACTGATGTGTTTGAATGCTTGGCCCATGGTTAGTGGCACTATTTGGAGGTGTGGCCTTTTTGGAAGAGGTGTGACCTTGTTAAAGCAAGTGTGTCGCTATGGAGGTGGGGCTTTGAGGTCTTAAAAATGCTCAAGCTAGGCCCAGTGTGAAAAAACTCGTCTCCTCCTGGCTGCCTTCAGATCAAGATGTAGAGCTCTCAGCTCCTTTATCACCGATGTCTTGCCTGGATGCTGCCATGCTTCCCGCCATGATGATAATGGACTGACCCTCTGAAAGTGTAAGCCAGCCCCAATTAAATGTTGTCCGTTATAAGAATTGGCCTTGGTCATGGTATCTCTTCACAACGATGGAAACCCTAACTAAGACACAGAGCCAGACAGACTGCTTTAAGGTCTGTTATCTCAGAAAGCTGCTGCAAGTGACTTTTGCTCTCAGGGTCATTTCTTGTTTAAGAGGCTGGGATCTTAGGTCACCTGGTAGCAATTGATGCTCTCTGCTGTCCACTAGTTCCACACATGGAGAGAGGGCACGTGGCCTCTGGTCGGGGTGGGTACACCCAACTAGGGTGTCTCTACATCATTCAGCTCATGGAACTGTTTGGAAATCTGAAAATTTTCCTGGCTCCACTTTCTCATTCACTTTGGTTGGGCCAGGCATTCCAACACATCAGTCTATGGGGGCCAAACCTACTCAAACCACCACCCTCTGCCAGCTCCTCCAACCACCTGTCCTATGGACAGAGAAAGATGGTGCAAGTCCAGAACTCCAGAGAACAGGAAGAGGCAAGCCAGCTACCAAGGAAGCCCTGTCAATACAGTCCCACCACACCATGTGTAGTTTTCAACTATTGGTCTTTTTCTGTGGTACTGGGAATGGAAACAGGACCTTGAGCTGTGGCGTGGGGCTCCATGTCCTCCCTCCTTACTTGACCAGTGTTTGGCAGCTGTGGCCCAAGCTAAGGCATCCTTTCTGAAGTGCTCTGTCAGTCTCAGGAGTCTACTGTCTTGGTCAGTCCTAGCTGCTTACTGTCCCTCTCTGTTCATTTCTGACTCCAGGAGGAACAGCCCTCTGGCCTTTCCTACCCTGCACATCTGGAAAGGTTTTTCTGGTGTACTTCAGGCTGCTGCTGTAGCTGGGGGTACAGATGTGTGCTAGCGCTGGAACCCAGGACCACAGGCACAGCACTCTTCTTCCCATAAGACTCACCTGCCCAGAAAGACAGCTCTTCAGGGTTGGAGAAGAGCCTGGTCTTGATGGAAAAGTTCTCTTCTTTCTCAGTATCTCCAGGTCAGCAGCTGTTCAGGTTCCTGGCAGAGCAGAAGTGCCTGGCCCAGCATATAACAAGGACACTTGCTCCACTATGTTCATAGCAGCCTTATTTATAATAGCTAGAAGCTGGAAAGAACTCAGATGTCCTTCAGCAGAGGAATAGATACAGAAAATGTGGTACATTTACACAGTGGAATATTACTCAGCTATTAAAAACAATGAATTCGAGAAATTCTTAGGTAAATGGATGGAACTAGAAAATATCATCCTGAGATAGCCCAATCACAAAAGAACACACATGGTATGCACTCACTGATAAGTGGATATTAGCCCAAAAGCTGGAAATATTCAAGATACAGTTCACAGACCACATGAAGCTCATGAACAAGGAAGACCAAAGTGTGTGTGCTTTGACCCTTCTTAGAAGGAGTAACAAAATACTTATGGGAGCAAATATGGAGACAAAGTGTGGGACAGAAACTGAAGGAGGGGCCGTCTGGAGACTGCTCCACCTGGGTATCCATCCCTTGTGCAGTCACCAAAGGGAGACAATGATGTGGATGTCAGGAAGTGCATGCTGACAGGAGCTTGATATAGCTGTGTCCTTAGAGGTCTGCCAGAGCCTGACATATACAGAGGCGGATGCTCACAGCTAACCATTGAACTGATGATGATCATGGGGTTCTCAATGGAGGAGTTAGAGAAAAGACTGAAGGAGCTGAAAGGGTTTGCGGCCCCATGGAGAGAGCAACAATACCAACCAACCAGAGCTCTCAGGGTCTAAACCACCGGCCTGGGAGCACATAGGGAGGGACCCATGGCCCCAGCTGTATATGTAGGGGAGGATGGCATTGTCGGGCATAGGTGGAAGAGGAGATCCTTGGTCCTGTGAAGGCTGGATGCCCCAGTGTGGGGGAAATCATGGGTGGGGAGGTGGGAGTGGGAGGGTGGGTGGGGGCACATCCTCAAAGAAGCAGGAGGAGGGGGATGGGATAGAGGGTTTTCCTTGGTGGTGGTGGGGAAAGGGGAAAGAGGATTGCATCTGAAATTTAAATAAAATACCCAATTAAAAAAAAATTTTTTTTTAAAGTGCCTGGCCATGGCACTTTACCCAGAGGCCTGACATACTAGAAGAGGAAGGGCCGAATGACAGCATAAGGTCCCCACAAGTAGCCACACTGTGCCATCTCTGCACCAGTCTTTCCAAGCCCCTCATTCAGCCACATGCACAATCTTGGTTTTGCTTTTTTCATTGTAGAGTCAGAGTCTCACTATGTGGTCTCCTGTGTGGCCCAGGCTGACCTGGAGCCCTTCATCTCCTGTCTCAGCTTCACCTCACTGAGATGCAGGCAGGTACCACCATCCCAGCTCAAACCTACTTCTTTAATTCCAAGGTCTTTGCTTGCTTGCTTGTTTGTTTTTGAAATGGAATTGCAAGTGGCTGAGGGTGACCTCTAGCTTGCTTCGTAGCTAAGAATGACCTTGACTTTGGCTTTAGAGTTGGGACACATGAGTGTGTGCGTGTGTACACAGACACAAAAAGAAACAGTGAGATTGTTGTAGTCATGTGTACCTGAACAGTACACATGTCTCCCTCTCCCCCTCATGCTTTCCTCTCCCTCCAATCCCCAGCAATCAGCAGCTGGCTGTTGCTGTGGCCCTAACCTGATGGTCAGACAGTGAGCAGTCAACCTTTTGGGACTAGCCTCTTGTGCTCAGTCTCTGGTTGCTTTGTGTGGCCATAGGGTCTGTGTGGTGGTTTTCTAGATTATCCTGTTATCTTACTGTATTTGTCTGTTTTGTGCTTAAGTCTATGGTACATTTTCACTTTAATTTTTGTGTGTGCCTGAGTGTGTGCAAGTACATGTGTGTGCTTGCATATGTGGAGTCTGGGAGAGTAGTGTTCAATATCTCCTATTGCTCTCAACTTTGTCTTTAAATTTTTTCAATTTTGTATCATGTATGATGCTTGTCCACAAGACTGTCACGGTGTTCCTGTAGAGAGAGCTTAGAGGTTAGCTTCTACCTTGGAGGGTTCAGGGATCAGACTGAGGTGTCAAGGCTTTGTGACAGGTGCCCTCACTGGCTGAGCCTTGTCACTGGCTCAGCCTCGTCTTTTGAGAATCTCTAATTGGACCTAGGGCTCATGGATGGCTAGAGCGGCTGCCCTCTCAGCTCTGGGTCCCCACCTCTCCTTCCTAGAGTTACAGATGGATTCAACCACACCCTGCTAGGGATCGAAGTCAAGTTCCCACGCTTGCACAGCAGGCGCCTTACCACGGAGCAGCTCCTCAGTCTGGGGCTGTGCGCAGCTCCCCCTTCCCTTTCCTTCTGCCTCCCTCCCAGCTATATCTTGGCCTTCAATTATTTTCTTTTGGAGGGGGAAGTGCTGAGCCTAGGCTCCCCTAGAGCTAGTAATTCCCCTGCCTCAGCCTCCAAGGACTGGCTTGCTCTCAAACTGTGTCTAACATGCTCCATCGGTGTCTGCTGAGTAGACTGTCTGGGAGCCATGGCATGGCTTCCAGCAGGACAGATGGACATGTGTAGGCTAGTGATAGGGTGCTTTACACACCAGCTCTTCTTGTTGAAGAGTGGAGGTCCAGGACTGCTGCAGCATTGTGCGGTTTGGAGGTCTTTAGCAGCTCCATGCTCAGCAGACGCCCCAGGGGCATTTAGTTTTGGTTTCTCTGCTGACTCCTGACACCCAGAATCTTTTCACTCTTCCCCATCTGTGTCTTTACTGGAATGGGCCTTGGGTGTTTTACCTCTCATTGGACTATGCTGTGTAGGAGGACGAGTGCTCTGTAGACACCCTGAGCCCCTTGTCTCCCACTCTTCTTCTGTGAGCATTTGAATTCGGGCAGCTCGAGTTAATCTTTCACTGTAGTATCAGGTCACTTTGATTTGTCACTTGAGTGCTGTGGATGGAACCTGGTACCGTGTATGCTCAGGAAGTGTGGCTGATGGGAACCTGGGTCATGGCATACTCAGTAAGCGTTAGGGATGAACTGGCCTCGGTGTGCAGCCTAGGTTCTGTACATGTGCAGCAGGCATCCCAGCTTTTCTGTCTTCATCTATCCCCGAATTCTAAAGATTTTTCCTAAATGTTTTATATTTTTACATTTTATACTGAAGTCATGATCATTTGAGTTTTCACCTGTATCTTTTATATATGTGACCATCAGGCTGAGAGCCACTTTGTTCTGTGTTGCTCCAGCACTGTGCTGAAAACTGTCCTTCTTCCAGCTCCCCTGCCCCGCGGAGGGCCGCCCCCCCCCGCCTTCGGATGAGGCTCCTGGTTTGGCTTCTACTTCTACTTAAAAAAGAATGACACTTACTGTGTGGAGGTCAGAGAACAACTTGCAAGAGTAGGGGTCAGACTTGGGGCGAGCACCTTTAGCCATTGGCCATCTCTCCTGCTCCGCTTTTACTAGGCTTCGTTGGAACAGGGTTACTTAGAACTGTAGCTCTGTGATGGAGCCCTTGCCTAGAGCACTAACTCAAGCTTCCATCTCTAGCATTGCAAACATGGAGGTGGGTGGTCGTGTAGGGCAGTGTGGTGCTGTCTGCACATCTGCAATCCCAGTGCTTTGGAGGCTGAGGCAGGATGACTGTTACTGCTGGGAGCTGAGGCAAGCCTGAGCTGCATAGTGAGTTCAAGGACAGCCTTGGCTACATATTGGCATCCTGTCTCAAAATGCCAAAATAATAATGATAACAATGAGCAAACAGATCTTAGTGAGCATGTCTCACAGTTATGTCTAGGCTCTGTTAACGCTGCATGGTACACACTTGTCTTCTGCCTGTTATATCTCCTTGATTGACATGGCTGCAGAAAGCTTTAGTCAGACACATTAGCCTTTCTTCCTCTTCTTTCTCTTCTTCTGACTTGTTTATTTTTCTTTGTGTGTGTTCTTGCATGAGTTTGTGTGAAATGTACATAAAGGTGGTACTTTTGGAGGTCAGAGGAGGTATTGGTTGCCTAGAACTTAAATTATGGCAGCTGTGAGCCTTTTTTCAGGTCTTTGCAAGCCCAGTATGTGCTCTTAACCACTAAGCTGTCTCTCCAGCATCTTCCACCATTGATTCTTTAAAAAGGGGTGGGCGGCTGACAAGATGGCTCAGTAGGTAAAGGCACTTGCTGCCAAGCCTGACAACCCTGAGTTCAGTCTCTTGGACCCACAAGGTAGGAGACGAACCTGTCCTCTAACACACATGTACACAGTTTTTTTTTTAAAGATGTATTAATTTATATGAGTACATTGTAGCTGTTTTTCAGACACACTACTAGAAGAGGGCATCAGATCCTATTACAGATGGTTGTGAGCCACCATGTTGGTGCTGGGAATTGAACTCAGGACCTCTGGAAGAGCAATCAGTTCTCTTAACCACTGAGCTATCTCTCCAGCCCATGTACACAACAGGCTTTTTGAGACAGGGTTTCTTTGTGTAGAGAGCTCCTGGCTGTCCTAGAACTCTCTCTGTAGATGTGGCTGGCCTCAGAGATCTGACTGCCTCTGCCTTCTGAACACTGGTATTAAAGGCATGTGCCACCACTGCCCAGCTATTTTTTTTACATTTTTTAAAAATTAAGAAGCTGCTAAAGGTGCTTGCCACCAAGCTGATGATTCAAATTTGAGCCCTGGGACCTCCATGGTGAATGAGAACTGGCTCTTAAAAGGTGTCCTCTGACACCTGGAAGCACTGAGGCTTACACATGCACAGGCGTGGTTTTTAGTTCTGCCGTTCTGTATCAGTCTGAGAATGATTCCACAGTTAGCAGAAGTCTGGCTGGAGTTGAGGGAAGTGGCTTAAGCCTGCACATCTGGGACACACAGGTTAGTGTCTGCAATTGCATTGTTTCAGCTCCAGAGCAGGACCCAGAATTTGTTTGTCTGCCTCTGCCAGCTCTGTTCCATGGCTGATCTTGACTTTGTTGAGTAGACAGCAAGGCTGACACCTCATTCTGTTCTGTAATGCAGGCTACATATTGTTTTGCTTAGAACCCCAAGTGGGAGTGCTCCACAGTACAATAGTTCGTTACAGGCATGGCTCTACAGACAGGAAGTTGCACACCTGACCTTTTGGGATTGGCATGCATGAAATATACTAGGAGGCTCGCTTGGCTATGTGTGGAAGGCTCTTGGAAACAGCTGAGTTCTGTGCTTAGATTTGAGTCCTATCCAGAAGATGGTGCTGTGTGATATGAAAAGTACCCATAACCTGAAAGAGCCCCAGTAGGAAGCCCTGTTGACTGGACATTTTGCAGCCAGATGTTCTCCCAGCACAGCTGCGAGTGGGGAACGTTGTCCTCCTGACCTCGTGTGGCCTGCCCTTCTTTATGGTCTATCTTGTTCCTCATTTTTACCTTTATTTATTTATTTATTTGTTTAAGCGCTGAGAATAAAACCTAGGACCTTGTCTGTGCAAATTGATGTTCTGCTGAGCCACAGCTCGGTTTCCTTGTTATTTTTAAAATAATTTTATTAGTATGGAGGAGGTAGAGCATGTGCCACATTGTGTGTGGAGGTCAGAGTGGGCACAATATGTGTATAGCTGTCAGAGGACACAGTGTATATATGGAGCTACTCCTTTTCTTCCATCTTTATATAGGTTCTGGGGATTGAGGCTAGGTCACCAGGTGTGGTGGTATGAATGAAAATGGCCCTTGTAGACAATCTATTTGAGGGAGTGGCACTATTTGAAAGAATTGTAAGGATTAAGAGGCATGGCCTTAAACCAAAGAACATACAGGGGCTGGTCTGAGGCCCCTGGCAGATGTGTAGCAGAGGACTGCCTTGTCTGGCCTCAGTGGGAGAGGGCGTGCCTAATCCTGTACAGACTTGATTGCCTGGGGGACTGGGGAGCAGGGGGAGCTAGCTCCCTTTAGAGGTGAAGGAGAGAGGAGATGGGGTGAAGAACTCCAGGAAGCCCTGGCTGTCCTGGAACTCAACCATATAGACCAGGCTGTCCTCAGACTCACAGAGCTCACCTGCCTCTGCCTCCCTAGTGCTGGGATTAAAGGTGTGCACCACCATTTATTTATATTTGGGATATAAATAAATAATTAATTAAAAATGTAAGAAAAAAGAAGTGTGGCCTTGTTAGAGGTGTGTCACTGGGGGTGAGTTTTGAGGTTTCAAAAGTCCAAACCAAGCCCAGAGTGAGTGTGTGTTTGTGTGTGTGTGTATGTATGTCTCTCCCTCCCTCCCTCCCTCCCTCCCTCCCTCCCTCCCTCCCTCTCTGTGCCTACAGCTCAGCTGCAGCTACAGCCCCTGCTTGTGTGCTCCCATGCTCCTGCTATGATGATAATGAGACTAAGCCTCTGAAACTAAAAACCCTTTTGCTGTGGTCCTGGTGTTTTGTCACAGCAATAGAACAGTGACTAAGACATCAAACTTGCAAGATATCTTAGTCATTGGGCCATGTTGCCAGCCCATTTTTGTTGCTGCTGTTGTTGTTGTTTCAAGATAGGGTGTCTCTACATAGCCCTGGCTGTCCTGGAACTCAACCATATAGACCAGGCTGTCCTCAGACTCACAGAGCTCACCTGCCTCTGCCTCCCTAGTGCTGGGATTAAAGGTGTGCACCACCATTGCTCCCAGTTTTTAAAAGAACAAAAAACTATTTTTTGAAACAGGCCTTTATGTAGCTGAGGTTGGCCTCAGGCTTACTATCTAACCAGTGATGACCTTCACCTCTCTGTCCTCCCTACCTCTCCTGAGTGCTGGGATTATTTATGTGGTTGTAGAGATGGAGCCAGGCTTTGTGCATGCCAGGCAAGCACTCTGCCAGCTGAGCCACAGCCCTGATCCTGTTAATGTTTTTTGTGTGTTTCTGAGGCAGGGTATGGCTGTGTAGCCCAGGGTTTAAAGAGCCCACCATAGCTGCAGGTCATACTTCCATGACCAGCTTCTCTGTTCCTTTCTGCTTGTCCCCACTGCAAAGAGCTGGGATGACAGGACTGGCACTCACACCTCTGCAGGCCATGTTCTGGGTCGTGTCTGGGCTTCCCTGCAGGACTTCAGATGTGCCTTCCTCCTGTACCAAGGGCAAACAGCAGGCTGCACCTGTTTTCAAGTGGCTTTGTATGCTCAGTCTCTGGCTACTGGCTGCTTTGGTTTTATAAAGTACACTGTTATGGCGCCTCAAGAGTGCATTTTCCCTGGTCACAAGCCCATGTAACTGCCCAGCTCTGCCACACCTGGGCTGTCTCTGCAGCAAGTTAGGATAGAGTGAAGACTTCCCAGTCTGGGGCTCCTGTAAGTCCCAGCACTCACTGCCTGCATGGGGGAAGATCCATTGTCGCACCAATGTACAGGAGGTAGCATATTGTCTGCCCTGTAGTGTTTACCCTATAGGATGACTGAATGAGGAGCTCAAGGCCAGGCATGGTGGGATACGTAACTCCTAGTAATCTCAGCCTTAGGGAGCAGAGGCAGAGGTTGCTGAGAGTTTTGAGATCAGCCCAAGCTAAGTTTCGAGTGCTAGATTGGCTAGGGATACATACCAAGATGGCCTTGTCTGAAAACACAGTCTTCAGATAAAAATGCTGGATGTGAAACACTGAGTGAGCAGTGAGGAAGGAGCATGGCCTCTTACAGGAGGATGAGATGCTCTCCAGTACTCCAGGGTGCCCGAGACTGCCCTGTCCAGATCCTCCTTTCCTGAGGAGAGCGTTGGGATAACAGGCATGTGCTACTGTGTTTCACTGTGATCTATTTATTAGGAGAATGGATTATATATACTTTTGTCATTTATCGTCTTTTGTGTCTTTTTACCCCTGCTACCTGTTGAGGGCTCTAGAGCTCCTAAAATCCCCCAGTGAGTGGCTGGGGCATAGCTCAGGTAAAGCTGGCTTAGCATGTGTGAGGCCCTAGGATCAATCCTGAGTACTATAAAGCACAAAATGAGCCCTCAAAGATTCAAAAATGTAAACAAAACAACAAAGCCAGTGTGCATGAGTGTGGTGTAGACAGTACAGTAGAGCTGTCAGGACAGATGGCATTGGGTATCTGTCTCCTTCCTTCCACTGTATGCTGCTCTGTCTGGCTCAAGAGCTGCCTCTTCTCTCACAGAAGGGGTGCTGGGATTATAGGTGCCCTTACACATGCTTTGGAGATCTTAACTCAGGCTCTCTTGCTTGCCTCCTGAGCATCTCCTCAGCCCCAGAGGTCCAAGATCTATCTCTATCTGAAACTCAGTTTCAGCTGTACACGTAGGAAGGAGATATGGCAGGAGTCAACTGGATGCTGAGGCTTGTGAGGAGCCTGCTCTAGGCTAGGCCCTGCCAGAGTTGGAGCTGCTGGGATGTGATCCCTAGACCATCTTCTCCACAGGGGGGTTGCCATGTTCCCATTTTCTCCAGAGCTGTGGTATTTTGAAGCTGCAGTGTGCAGAACTGCTCCATGACCTCTCCCTGCCGTCTCACCCAGCTGAAGGAAAAGTGATGGGATCTAAAGGACCTGCATGCTGTGGTTTAAGAGGAAAATGTGGTGTCTTGGCTGTGACCATCTTCATGCCCTTCAGCCTCTTGCCGTCAAAGACTTGGTCTCTGGTCCCTAGACTTGTGTGGGTAGTTTGTGTGGCAAATGTGGGCAAACGGAGGGCTCTGTCCTAGTCTGGGAGCTCACCTTGAGGACCACTGCCTGTATCATGAGCTAGCTGTGACTGCGGTTTCTGTTCATATCTATTTCACAGATTGGCCAAGTCTGTGGACTGAGGCCTGGATGTTGTCACAGTAAACACTTAGGCAGCCTGCAGCTGTGGCTTAGTGTCCCCAGGAAGCAATGGCATAAAAGGAAGTGTGATTCATGTCTGATGTTTACTCTGTTTCCTCATCTGTGTCCACAGCACTCTGCTGCCCTGCTCCTAGGCAGTCAGTCCCAGGGTTGGAACAGGCTTGAGTGGGCCCGGCTGTGGCAGCCACTCTGAATGTTGGGGCTTGTTTCTCTTTGTTGTGGATCTGGCCATTCTGCTTGGTTTGGGTTTTGTCTTTAGACAGGGACCATCAGTATCACAGGCAGGCCAGGCTAAGGAAGTGTTTGTTTTTTGTGATAGTCTCATTATGTTACCCTAGGTAGCCTGGACATCACTATGTAAACCAGCCTGGCCTCAGACTCACAGAGATCCTCCTGCCTCTGCCTCCTGAATGCTGGGACTTGAAGACATGCTCCACAGACCTTAAGGAAGCGTTGATAACCCTCAAAATGGTTCAGAAGGTCCCTCCATCTCCCCGCAGCTGTGTGGACAGCGCCCTTCCATCTCCCCACAGTGTGGACGGCACCCTTCTCCTCCATCTTCCCACAGCTGTGTGGACGGCAGCCTTCTTTAAGTTACCCTTCAGTCACCCTCTTCACGCAGCCCTGGTGTGTTTTGTGACGGGTACCCAAGGCGGGGCCATTGATCAAGAACAGAGTTTTCTCCTGTAAACTCTGGTGGTTGGGATAGCCAAGCAGGACACCCACATTTAGCCAGGCAGAGGGAGTGGGCAGGACACACCCTCCTGTGGGGAGTTACTTCCAGGGTGATAGCAGCCTGAAGCTTCAGGGTATGGAGCCCCTGGTTGAACCAGAAGGTGCCCCTTCCCCCGCTGCTCAGTTGGGTTGGTGCTCCCTGCATCTGGACTTCAGTCTTCCAAAAGCCCCAACAGAGAAAGCCCTTTCATATAGTGGCTTGGTTGTTTACTTCTTTTAGTTTTTGTTTGAGACAGGGTAGCACTAAATTCCCCCTGCTGTCCTGACTCCAGCCTCAGCCACCTCTTCCCCCAGGGCTGGAGACCCCACTACTGCTTAGTGGCTGTGAATGGTACTTCCCCACTGGGGTGGCTTCCTCCCTCAGATGACTCCTTCCTCTCTGTTGAGGTGTCCTGTTGAGGCCAGTGAGGGAGGTAATTAGTGGGACCTGTGGACTGGAGTTTGGACTGAGCCAGGCATATTCTGGCTGAATGTGGGGTGTACTTTGGCTTTCTGCACAGTGGGAGTGGGTCCTTTCAGCACAAGGCCATGTGTCCAGGAGGACCCTTGCAGCAGGCAGCTGGTAGGGGCCTAAAAACAGCCAAGTGCATGCTGGTGACCCAGGGTCACATGCTGACACTCCCCCAACACCTGGGGCTTGGAGGAGGCAAAGAAAGGGGGCCCTGCTTCTGCCACTGCCTATTGAGCCCTTTGTGCTATAGATGCGGGGTACACACATCCTTACTAGAACTGGGGCATATTTTGGGGCAAAACATTTTGTATTGTCATCTCCACTTAAGAGGCTAAGGCAAGAGACCACTTGGCCCAAAGCTGGGTGTGGCGGTTCCTGCCTGTTTATCAGCACACAAGAGCCTGAAGCCGAAGGATCACTAGGACTGTAAGGCCAACCAGGGCTATCTAGCAGTGCCTTGTCCCAACAAAAATGAAACAAAACAAGACCAGCATGGGTAGTACCTGAAGAGAAAAAGGCCAGGATGAGAGGGTGCTTCTGTGTTGGCAGGCCGCATGTTTGCTTGTGAGCACTTTATGACTCTTCTGTTTTGTTTAGATTCCCAGTGGAAATCCGTTATACGAGTCTTATTACAAGCAGGTATGTAAGTGTTATCTTCTTTTTCCTTTCTGTGTAGGGGTGTGTGTTTACCCATGCCGTGGCATGCCTGTGGAGCTCAGGGGACAACTCGTAGTGGTCAATTTTCTCCTTTAACTATGTGGGTCCCAGGGATCAAACTCAGGTTGTCAGGCTTGGTGGCAGGCACCTTTGCCAACTGACCATTTCTCCAGCCCATTATTGCCTTTATATATGTTGTGTGTGTATTCCTGTGTGCATGTATGTATTGGTGCTCGGGGCAAAACCCAGAGCCTCTTAACTTGCAGAGCAACTCAGCCACTGAGTTGCACCCAGCCACACATTATCTTTGTAGTTGAAGTTGGGCATGCATTTAAAGCAGCTTTCTGTGAGTACACATGGAGATGTTGTCTCTAAATGGATGTGTCGAGTCTTGCTGTCTCTTTGCAGGTGGACCCTGCCTACACAGGGAGAGTTGGAGCAAGTGAGGCTGCGCTGTTTCTGAAGAAATCGGGGCTCTCAGACATCATTCTGGGGAAGGTAGGGAAGATGAAGCATGGCCTCCTATATCCCTGGAATGAAAGCAGCTATGTAGATCTTCCCTGGGGCAGGGCCAGGACATGCACATCTCTCAGCTGCAACTGGTGGGTGTGAAGACAGGCCTGGATGAAGCTGTTAGGTCTGACCTTTCTTGCCTATCCTCACACTTGAGAGGTTAAAGTAGAAGGATCAGCCTGAGCTACATAGTACCTGTCTTTGCAAAGATTAAACCAAAGCCAACAGTGCCAGGTATGGGGCACACTCCTTTAATCCCAGGACTCCGGAGGCAGAGGGTGATAGATTCCTTGAGTTTGAGGCTGGCCTGGTCAATCTCAGGTAGTAGTCACCTTCGAGGCATAGGCAGCAGACCAGAGCAGAGTGCTTTTGGTGTCTTGTTAGCTATAGTTTCATGTTGCCATGTTCATGGCTCCTTCACTCTGGGGAGCTAAGTGGGCACAGGGCATTCTTTGGGCCCTGCCACCAAATAACCCTGGCCTGGCAGGGCTGTTGGCTATTGGTCTCAGTGCCCATGACAGAGAAGTGGTTGATGTGACTCCTGTTCTGTGTATTGTTGGTGAGCAATACTCACACTCACAGACACTTTTGTGTCTCCACAGATATGGGACTTGGCAGACCCCGAAGGTAAAGGGTTCTTGGACAAACAGGTATATATGCACACATGGAGTGGGGAGGGGCTAGGAACCCCTGAGGCTGGATTACTTGTATGTTTCTTCCACTATCTGCTATCATCCACACATAGCTGCCAGGCTCAAGTGAGGAGTTCTCACTGTGGAATGTAGGTTTTTAAGTACGTCTAGGCCCCTGACTCAGTGACATGCCTTTGACTGTCTTGTGCCTGTCTCAGTTTCTTTACCTGTTGCTGTGCTAAATTGCCTAGACGGAAGCAACTTGGGGGAAAAGTGCCTGTAGCTCACAGTTCCAGGTACAACCTACTGCGAGTGTGCGCGAGTGCGTGTGCGCGAGAGTGTGTGTGTGTGTGTGTGTGTGTGTGTTTTGGGTTGGGGGTAGTCAAGGCAGTTGGAACCTGAAACAGCTGGTCCCATCCAGTCAGGAGCAGATAATAAATGCAACAAACCAGTGCTCAGCTGGTTTTCCCTGTTCCCTCAGTCCTGGTCTAGCCCAGGGGTGGTGTGGATGTGTGCAGGTAGGCCTCCCCATCTCAGGTCACCCAGGAAAACTCCTCCTAAGCCAACCTGTTTGGAGCAGCCCTCATTGAGACTTCCTTCCTAGGTAGGTAGACTGTTGTGCCAGGTAGACTGAACTAAACACAGAGGGCTAAAGAGTAGGTTTAGCTGTTACAGAGTTTAGGTCCCAGCACCCATGTTTGGCAGCTTAACTATCTGCAATTCCAATTTCAAGGGATTGATGCCCTCTTCTGACCATTCAGAACATGTGCGCACATGCGCGCACACACACACACACACACACACACGGACACACACACACACGGACACACACATGGTCACACACAAAACACGGGATGACGACACAACAACACAGAAATGTGTATGTGTGCATGCATGTGGCCCATGGAGGTCAGAAGAGGATGTCAGATTCCCCTGGAGGTAAGGTGACAGCAGCTGGAAGCTGTCTGATGGGGGGCTGGGAAATGAGCTCTGGTTCTCTTCATGAGCCACACATGGAACTATGTCTTCAGCCTAAAGACTGTTCTATGGCAAAGTAGTTTTATACTTATGTAAAGATGCCAAAAATAGTTTGGTGGGTTCCTATGCACCCCTTCTAGGACCATGTCTGTGACCAGCTCTCCCAAGGGATGCTTATTTACACAATTCTAACACAGCGTCAGACTGCTTTTGTCACAGCACTAAACCAGGGCCTGTAGCCAAGGTAGCCATGTTCCAGTGCAGTCTACCATGGAGGTGTATGCAGGATGCTCTGACTCTCAGGCTCCCCTGGAGCCCCAGTCTCTGCTCTTGAGGTACATTCTGAGGAACACCAGAAGCTTTGCAATAGGCTTTGTGGTGCTGTGCTGACAAAGTCGTGAAAGTGGCCCTGGCCCTGGATGCTAGTAGGTTCCCCAGCTCCTCTCCCAGCTGCTGTCTAAGGCTGTTCTTGTGTCCCAAGTCCTCGAGCCTGGCCATCTGCTAGCCACCAGCACCTCCCTTCCTTGAGATTGGGGTGTGCAGCTGCTTAGTGAAGGTCCTGAGACCCTGTTGACAGCTGCTTGGACCATCATACTGCCGCTCTCAGCTTTTCTCTGACACCATGTGTTCCTCCACCGCTCCTGTGGGCATGGATCAGCCCATGGAAGGGATAGCTCTGACACTATCCACAAAGTAGTCATGGGGTTTATATTTTTCAGGCCAGGAGAGAAGCTGCCACTATAGGGTCTCAGCCTGTCTCAGCCTCTGTCACTAATAAAGATGACCAAAAGAGAGGAGGGGTTTATTTGATTTACAGGTTATAGTTCATTATTGATGAAAACTCGGGGCAGATTAGAGGCAGGAACCTAGAGGTAAGAGCTGAAGCAGAGGCCGTGCAGAACCACTGCTCACTGGCTTGCTCCCCACGGCTCGCTCAGCCTGCTTTCTTACAGAACTCAGGACCACCAGCCCAGGGGTGGTGCCATGAATCATTAATTAGGTAAATGTTCCACAGATATGTCCACAGGCCACTTGAATGTAGGCATTTCCTTGATCAAGGGTCTTTCTTAGCTCACTCTAGTTTGTGTCAAAGTTGACAGCTCACCACAGAACATAGATCCTGCAGGCACTCAGGAGGCTGAGACAGGAGGGTTGAGAGTTCCCCTTCAGACGTAGCTGCATAGTAAGAGCCTGTTTCCAAGAAGGAAGCTTGAGAGATGGTGCAGTGGTTAAGAGTGCTTGCTGCTCTGGGAGAGAACTGAATTCAGCTCCCAGCACCCACACCGGGTGCTCACAGTTGCCTGTAACTCCGGCTCCAGGAAATCTGACACTTGTGCACCCAAGGGTACTTACACTGATGCACACACACTCGTTATTAAAAGTAGCAAAACTTGTTAGATGGTAGTGGCGCACGCCTTTAGTCCCAGCACTTGGGAGGCATAAGCAGGCAGATTTCTGAGTTGGAGGCCAGTCTGGTCTATAGAACAAGTTCCAGGATAGCCAGGGCTACACAGAGAAACCCTGTCTCAAAAAAACCAACCAACCAACCAACCAACCAACCAAACAAACAAACAAACAAATAAGCAAAAAACCCCAACAAGGGGCTGGAGAGATGACTCAGTGTTAAGAGCACTGGCTGATCTTCAAGAGTTCCTGAGTTAAATTCCTAGCAACTAAATGGTGGCTCACAACCATCTGTGATGGAATCTGATGCCTTCTTCTGATGTGCAGGTATGCGGTGTACGTGCAAACAGACACTCATACATTAAAAAAATAGATTAAAAACACAGCAAAACTAACTAATAAAATAGAAAAAGTAGGTCAGCAAGACCTCTGATGAAAGTGTTTGCTGCCATGCCCAGCTACCTAAATTCAATCCAAAGATCCGCATGATGGAAGGAGAAAGCTGAATTCCCCAAGGTCTCCGATTTTTACACATACACTGGATGCCCATGACCCCTCCTCCCTAATAAATACATGCAGTTTCTTTTTAAAACAATTTGTTTTAAAATCCAATATCTGGGCTGCGGTTCAGCTTTGGAGGAAAGCCCTTGCCTGGTATTCCTAAAGTTTTACATCCTACTCTCGGCCCCACAAAAACAGAAAACAAAGTAGGATAGGTGTGTTTGACCCATCAGTCATGAGTGTATGACTGCTCCAGCATCTGATCTAGAAGCTGGCTTGCTCCGTGATCTCTGGGAAATACCTTTGCTCGGAACTGTTCAGTGCTCAGAGCTTACTACTGGCCGCTGGCTGTGGTGCTGCAGGCAGCACAGTGGGACTGAGGACCTTATGGCCTACCTTATGGGGTTGAAGCCTCTTTTTTGGGTTTTCAGGGTTTCTATGTTGCACTGAGACTGGTGGCCTGTGCACAGAGTGGCCATGAAGTCACCTTGACCAATCTGAGCCTCACCATGCCACCACCAAAATTTGTGAGTATTCACACCCTCCTAGTACTGTGTGTGTGCATACATGTGAGTGACAGCTCCATGTTTTCTCTTGTCTTTCCTGTGTTTGAGTCAAGTGAAATGCACATAAAAAATAAGTCTCCGTTTTTAAATGTAAAGTTCAAGTAGGCATGGCAACTCACACCCTCAATACCAGCACTTGGGAGACAGACAAATCTTTTTGATTTGGAGGCCAGCCTGGTCCACAGAGTGAGTTCCAGAACAACCAGAGATACTCAGTGAGATCCTATCTCAAGAACAAAACTAAATAAAATAAATAAATAAAATAGAGTACACAGTTGGGTGGCACTTAAGCACGTGAAAGTGCTGTGTAGCCATCAGCCCGAGTCCCAGTTCTCACCTCCCAGAAGGAAGGCCCTGGGCCACGCCTTAATCTTTGTTTCTCCATCACCCAGTCTTTGGCAGCCACCCATTATGTTTTTGGGCTGTTTCTCTTAATGGAGTCTCACAGGATGTGGCCTTGCATGTGACATTCTCCCTCAGCTTGCCCACATCGTAGCCTGGATCAGGATCTGGTTACTGTCATGACCCGAGGCTGGGTATGGCTCATTTGCCCATCTTTGGCTGTTCAGAGCATCGCATAGCTATAAATGGTCATGGACCCTGTGTGCATACTTGTGGCTCACACCTGGGAGGAGAGCTGTGGGGTCATAGGTTATCCCCATTTGGTGGCCTTCCCATTTTGGAATAAGATCCTTTTGGTCACATGTGCCTTTCTTCCTCAGCATGATACCAGCAGCCCACTGATGGCCACACAGTCATCTGCAGAGACCCACTGGGCCGTGCGGGTAAGTGAACAGGGACAAGCCGTTCAAACTATTCAGAACATTCTGGAATACATTTGCCTTTTTATGTCTCCATAGTATTGCAGGATCATATCTGTGTTTTGATTTTATTAGGTTTTTTTTAAAGAATTTATTTTATTTTTAATTATTTGTATATCTGTGGTGGGTCTTTGTGCCCTTGGAAACCAAAAGTGGGCGTGGGATTCCCTGTAGTAGAGTTACCAGCTATTGTGAGCCACCCAACTTGGGTGTTGGGAACTGCACTTGGGTGCTCTTAACCTCTGAGCCATCTCTCTATCTCTTTAGGTTTTTGTTTTTTGCTTATTGAAAAAGGATCTCATGTCACCCAGGCTGATGTCAGACTCAGACTGTAGCTGAAGCTGCTCTTGACTCCTGACTCCCTGCTTCTACCTCTCCAGTACAGAGAAAATAGCGATGCCTGAGCTCGGCTTGGAAAATCACTTCTCAGATCTCTTTACTATAGCTGGCAGCTGAGTCTTGGAGCAAGGAGCTAAAGGTTTGAGGTTGCAGTTAAATTCCTGAGCTCTCAGCACGCTTTTGAGGCTGTGTAGCTTGTATTGGTTTTTCAGAATAGACAGGAAACACCCTTCTCAGGCGGTCTTCCAGCCACTCTTCCCTCTCTAGGCGCCCACTGATCTGCAAAACGCTTGCTCAGCACCTAAGCTCTTCCTTTTCCATGCATAAGGTGATGTGGTCTTGCCACTAGGAAAGAAAAATTAGCAAACAAGGATGGTGGCTGTCTTAGTCACTGTCCTATTGCTTTGAGGAGACATGGTGACCTCCGCAATTCTTATAAATGAAAGCATTTAATTGGGGCTGGCTTAAGTTTCAAAGATTTAGCCCATTATCATGGTGGGAAGTGTGGTGGTGTACAAGCAGACACGGTGCTGGAGAGGTAAAGAGGAAGACACTGGACCTGGCCTGGGCTTTGGAAACTTCATGGCCCATCCACAGTGACACTTCCTCCAACAAGGCCACACCTACCTCAACAAGGCCTTATCTCCTAGCAGTCACTTTCTATGAACCCTTGGGGCCATTTTCAATCAAACCGCCACATTCCATTCTCTGGTCCCCATAGACACGTAGCTGTATCATGATGCAAAATGCACACAGTCCAACTTCTAAAGTCTTCATAGTCTATCACATAGTCTGCCAACTTCAAAAGCCCAAAGTCTCTTCTGAGATTCATACAATCTCTTTAACTGTAATCTCCTATAAAACCAAAATGAAAAAGTAGATCTCATTTTACCAGCATACAATGGCACAAGGATGTACATTACCGTTCCAAAAGGAAAGGGAAGGAGCATAGTGAGGAAGTACTGGACAAAAGCAAGACTGAAAACCAGCAGGGCAAACTCCAGACTCTGTATCCATGTATGATATCAATGCACTTTCAGTGCTGTAATCCATCCTGCTTTGCTGACTACAACAGGCTTCTTTCTCATTGGCTGGTTCCACTCTCTGTTGAAGCTGTATCCCATGGCTCTGGCATCTGCAACATTTTGAGGTCTCTAAGGCAATCCAAGCTTTTTACCTTCACAGCTTCACACAGTGGCCTCTGTAGGCGTCATGCAGGGGCACCCCCTACTACCCGCTGGGCTTTCTTTAGTCATGAGGGAGATTCTATAACCCCTTTCTTGTATCTTTTCCTCCAAAACCAGAGCCATATAGCCAAGTTCTGCTTCTTAACCTGGGCTGGAACATTCGGTTACATCTTCAACCAGCTTTCTGTTTTTGATGGTTTCCCTCACTACCTAAGCTTTAATCTTGGTTGTCCTGGAATTTGCTGTGTACTCTGGGATGGCCTTTAACTCAGAGATCTGCCTTCCCCTGCCTCTGAGTGCTGAGATTATAGGCAACACTACCATGCCTGGCCCTAAACTCTTTTAAAATTCAGAAGTTAGAAGCTTAACTGGGTTGGGTCTTGCCCTTGTCTCTTGGTAAGCACTAGACTCAGCTCCATCACAGCTCCTGGAACGCTTCTCCTCAGGCTCTACCGTTTGTATTTTTCCTTTCAGCTTACTCCTTTTTACTATAGATGATCTCTCTGGGAGGCCTGCCCTTTCTGAAGGGCAAAGGAGGAGGAGTGGATGGGGCGTGGGGAAGGATCAGGATGAGAAGGGGAGGGGAAACTGCATGGATGCAATACATGCAATACATAAGAGTTAAAAAAGAGAGAAAAAGAAGCACCAGCGCCGACCACAGGACAGAGTCAGTCCTAGACTGCTGCCCTGATAGCTCCTCTGCCAGCCAGGACCATGTTCATCCCAAACTCTTTAATTTAGCTCCAGGTGGATTTTTCAGAGAAGGACCACTTTTTTTTTTTTTTTTTTTTTGGTCACATCTTACAGAATGATCTCTAGGCCACATACTAATATTCTTTTTCCACAGTTCACATCACCCTCAGCACCGTCTGCTATGCTCCTACTGGGATGGTCCATTAAACCCCCACTTAAATCATTCTACTTTCCTAAAGTCCCAAAGTTCACATTGCAGCAACAAGCAGCATGGTAAGGACTTCATAGCAGTACCCCAGTTCCTGGTACCAGCTTCTGTCTCAGTCACTGTTTTATCACAGTGGCACAGGCTTGTCATCCCCAATACTTGGGAACTTGAGGCTGGAGGACAGATCACATGTTTAAGGCCAGCATGGGTCATGTAGGGAAGAACCTGTCACAAAAGCAAAAAAGATGGGCTGGCGAGATGGCTCAGTGAATAGAAGTGTTGGCTGCCAAGTGTAGTGATCCTGGAATCCATGTGACAGGAGGAAAGAACTGTCTTCTGACTTCCATACAAGTACCATGGTGTGTGTGTTCCCACTCAAATGTTTGTACACAAAATAAGTAAGTTAGAACTCGAGATACATGTTCATAAAACCTATGACTTCTGAGCCAGAGTTGGACCTACAAGTGTGGGCTGTGGATGCTCTCAGAATGGTGACAGCCCTGCCCCCATGATTCATGTTCTTCTCCCTTCTTCCTTGATCCTGTTAGCCATCTCTTGGACAGCTTTGAGCTTCTCGGGCAAGGGCTTCACCACCAAGCTACATCCTTAGCCCTGTTAGTTTGTTTCTCTGAGACAGGATCTCATGTATTCAAACTTGCTGTGCAGCCAAGAGTGATCTTGAACTCCTGATCCTCCTGCCTCCACCTTGAACTGAGTGCTGGAATTGCAGGTGGATTATACATGTGGGGATGGAGTCCAGGGCTTTGTGTGCATGCTTCATGGGTACTCTGTGCACCTAAGCCACTGCACTAGCACTCTTTTCCAAACCCATTTTCTGGATGATGAGATTGGCACTCAAGCCTTTACTGCATTGAGCCCCATCTCGTCTTGTGTTTGCAATATGAGAAGCAAAACGTTGGCACTTAGGTTGACATTTGAGACAGTTTGTCCCCATATAGCACAGGCTGGCTTCAAGCCCTCCATCTTCCTAGCTCTGTCTTGAATGCTGGAATGAGAAGCTGTGCCATTGGTTCCACTAGAGGTTGACTTTGGTCATGTTCACTCCAGAGGGAAACATCACCCTACTGGCCTCTGCTCCCCATGACCCCTAGGCCCATGGTGCCAGGGAGCGGTTCCTCCCAGGCCATAAATTCTCCCTGGAAACCCAGACATCTTGCTCTCACTGGTACAGCTGAGTTCTGGGTAGGCAGATCTGGGTATGGATCTGAGCTGCTTGCTCTTACTGGGTTTGGCTTCTTCTTTCCTGGTAGGTGGAGGAGAAGGCAAAGTTTGATGGCATCTTTGAAAGCCTTCTACCAGTCAATGGACTACTTTCTGGAGACAAGGTCAAGCCGGTCCTCATGAACTCAAAACTACCTCTGGATGTGCTGGGCAGGGTAAGGGGCTGGGCTGGGTGCTTTCCCATCCTGCACTGCAGTATGCTTGGCTGTTAACAGTCACCTTTCTCCCACCATCACACACTGTACCAGCAGGTGCTCCCTGCGTGTCGGGATTGCTCTTCTGCCCCGGGAAGGCGCCTGCGCTGAGCCCGCGCTGAGCCCGCCATGAGTCCTTTTCTCCTGTGTGTTTGCTTCTTTCCACTTGTTTAAGAACAGAAGTGTCTTCACAGGAGCGCGTATATACGTAAGGCTCAGAGGACAGCCTCGGAAGCATTCCTAAACTGCTACCTACTTTTTCTTAGATTGGGTCTTTCAGTGGGCCTAGAATTTACAAAGTTGCTGAGCTGAGTTGACGAGTCAGAGAGTCCAGGCATCATCCTGTCTCTGCCTTCCCAGTACTGGGTTTACAAGTGCATGCCACCACACCCAGCTTTAAAAAACAATTACATCAAAATTTCTTTTTTTCTTTCTTGGGTTTCACAGTGGAGTCCTGGTTGGCTTGGAACTCTGTGTAGACAGTACTGGTCTTAAATTCAGAAAAATCTGCTCAACTATACTTTCCCAGTGCTGGGATTAAAGGCATGTGCCACCATGCTGCCTACATTTAAAACCGTTGTGTGTATATGTGCATAGTATGTGTATACACCACTGTGTATCTGTGAAGGTCAGAGGAAAGCTTGCAGGATCTGGTTCACTCCTACATGAGGATCAGAGTCACCTTTTCAGACTTTCCAGCAGGCACCGTTACCTGCTGAGCTGTTTCATTGGCCTTGCTTTCTGTTTTTAAGGAAATGCCTTTTCCTGCTGTCAGTCTGGAGGTGAAGGCACTTTCATCTCACAGATTTAGAAAGAGTATTAGATCTTTCATTTTTGGTTTTATTATCTTAAGATGGGGTCTCCTGTCTCCCATATTGGCTGGGTGTAACCTTAATAAACTCCTGATCCATCTTCATGGTACATTCCTTTGATTTATTTATGTTAAAGCCTCAGTTTTAGTGGATGTGGCAAGGCACACCTATAATTCCAAAAGGCTGAGGCAGGAGGAGCATGAGTTTGAGGCCAGCCCGGTTTGTGTAGCAGAATCCTGCATCAGGAGCCCCTCTTCAAAAATGAACTTCAAATTTGTTCATATGAATGTAAAATGTTTGGCTTCAGGCCCCCTACTTTGGGCTCTATTCCTCTAGAGGGGCATGGCTGCACCTAAGGCATCATCCTGGCAACTTGCTTCGTGGTATATATGGGTCAGGCAAGCTTGTTATCTGTGGGGCATTGCTACAGAGGGACTGAGGTCTTTCAGAGGCCCTAGCCTCTAGTAAGAGCCGAAAGCAGCAAACACTGCAGTCCTCGGTGGCTCTGAGACTATCTCCTAATGCCCATTACATGTGCCTCTATCTCCCAAGTTCTAGAACTATGGGCAGCACCTGTCCGGTTACATTTCAAAATAGATTTTAAAGTCTATGATATTGGGGGTGGGTCTTAGGGCTTAAGAGTACTGCAGAGGACCCGGGTCAGATTCAGATGTCAGTTGAAAGGGTTGCCTGGGAAAGAGAAGATGCTGCAGGAAGGGTCCTCAGCGCTCCATCAGAGAATGGTTTTCAGAGAGTGTAGGGTGTCTGCACTGTTGTTTTGGTTTCTTGAGTTG
Organism: Grammomys surdaster; assembly: GCF_004785775.1. Lineage (NCBI taxonomy): Eukaryota > Metazoa > Chordata > Mammalia > Rodentia > Muridae > Grammomys > Grammomys surdaster. The sequence goes on from NW_021620509.1 coordinate 895,419, forward strand.
ATCGTTTTAGGTCAGGTCTTAGTTACTGTTCTGTTGCTGTGAAGAGACTCTGTGAACAAAGCAGTTCTTATAAAGCATTTAATTGGGGACTTGTGTAGAGTTTCAGAGGTTTAGTCCACTGTCATCGTAGTGGCCAGCATGGCGGCGGGCAGGCAGATGTGGTGGTGAAGCAGTAGCTGACAGACTCCTCCTGATCCAAAGGCGGAGAGGCGGGGAGAGAGAGGCCTGGCATGAGCTTCTGAAACCTCAGAGCCTACCCACAGTGACACGCCTCTTCCAACAAGCTCACACCTCCTCATCCTTCCTTAGCAGTTCACCCCCTGAGGACTCCCACTCACCCATCACAGATAGGATCTTACTATATAGCCAAGACAGGCCTGGAACTCTCTGTGTAGCCCAGGCTGGCCTCGAACTCAGAAATCTGCCTGCCTCTCACAGACTAGTTCTTAAATGCTTTTTCTTTTTTTCCCCTCTTCTCTTTCGTGTGTGTGTGTGTGTGTGTGTGTGTGTGTGTATGTTAAAAGACAGGTATACAGCTCCCTAAGGGCCAGTGATTACCTTGATCTCATGGTTGTGCTGGGTGAGCCTTACAGGCCCTTCCTTCTCACATCACCCTCCTGGATCTGTCTGTTCCCTTTAGGTCTGGGACCTCAGTGACATTGACAAGGACGGACATTTGGACCGTGATGAGTTTGCTGTGGTAAGTTCTCTGTGTCCTTTTCCTACCTTGCTGAGACCTAAGGAAGTGTTCACCTTGGTGGGTGCTGTGGTCTTTTGTTTTAACATCATCCCAGTACTTAGAAAAGGTTCAGGAATACTGGAGAGTCCAGAGTCTCTTATCCAGTGTGATTACCTTACAACGCCTGCCTCACCCTCCTTCCTCTCTGTCTTTGTGGGCTGGCCTGGAACTCACCTGGAGAGTAGGCTGGCCTGGAATTCAGAGATCCACCTGCCTCTGTCTCCCAAGTGCTCAGGTAATTGAAGCTGATCTTTTTGTTTGTTTGTTCTGTTCTGTTTTTTGTTTTTTGAGACAGGATTTCTCTGTGTAGACCAGGCTGGCCTCGAACTCAGAGTTCAGCCTGCCTCTGTCTCTCCAGTTCTGGAATTAAATGATTAAAGGCTTTAACCACCACCACTTCCTTGAAGCTGGTTTTGAACTCTTGATTCTCCTGTCTCTCTCTCCCAAGTGCTAGAATTATAGATGTGTATAGCACCTGGCTTTCCAGTTACATTTTACAATAGACTAAAATCTGTGAGATTGGGGCTGGAGAGATGTCTTTGGGCTTAAGAGTACTGCAGAGGACCTGTATTTCAGGGCTCTTGGGAACCCACCTGAGGTATAAATGAGACATGGAGATGTCTATGTAGTTGAAAGCTTTACGCCTTTGCTGGGGTAGTCTCCAGATACTTAATCTGACCATTGTAGCACTGAGACCTGCCATGTGGCTAGCTCTTTACCTCCCTGCTCTGCTCCAGTCCACGTCTGTTTCCTTCCTTGTCCTCTTCGATTTTCCCTGCTCCTGCCTGTGTCTGTCTGGCAGCTCCCTCTTCAGCTCGTACTTCCTGCCCTCGCTAGTGTCGCTAGTTCATTATTGCAACCAGTAAGCAGTGAGACAACATTCCCTACATTTCTTAGATTGCATTTAGGCAGTGAGGAGTTTACCTGATCTTCATGTTTTGGGTAGATGGGAAGGGACAAACATACAAATCAGAAGCCGGTGATGGGCCAAATTTCTATGGTAATACCAAAATCCTGCCAGCATTTAGCTCTCTGCTGGTACAATAATCTACAATTGAAAATACAGAAACACATCTTACTACAGTGTGAGGAAGGTCACCCCAACAACCCAGGTTGCTTCCCAGCTTCCATAAGGGACTTGATGGCCTTCATGGGCACTGCACACATGAAGTGTACAGACACAGATAGGCAAAACACTCATAGATAGGAAAATAAACCTTAAAAATCTGTGATTTTGCCAGTGTGCCAATCATGTCAGGACTCAGAAGGCTGAGGCTGGAGGATTGGGATTCAGGTCCACCCTCGACTTCATACCATGACTTTGCCTCAAAATAAATGAATAGGTAGGCATGACTTAGAGCACCTCTCTCCTTTGCCTGCAGTGCAGCAGTCCCTGCTGTCTCACACTGTCCTCTCTAGGGTCAGACTCTGTGTCTCCTCTAGGTGTCTATACACCTCCAGACTTCAGAACTTTGGGAATCATAAGCCCTGGGGCTGGTGGTCCATCTGCCTGCTGAAGGAAGGTGTAAGTGTCTAGAGACTCAGGCAAATCTATTACATACGTGTGCTTCACTGTTCACTGTGTGTCCTTGGCTGTTGCGGATTTGACTGGTAATAGAATAGTAATGATTGTAGTGAGGTAATTAAAACAAAGGCTGGACTGTTGGACGGAGCAGAGCGCTTGCCAGACATACCAAAATCCTGTGGACACAGCAGGAAGGCCAGGGGTCCAAGGGTGTCCTCAGCTGCTTGGTGAGCATGAGGTCGTCCTGGGAAACCCGAGACACTTGTCTCACACCAATCATGACAGTGTGCTCTAGTAGAAGTGCTAGGGATGTGGTTTTTTTGTTTCTTGAATTTTCTACATAACATTTGCGGACCACAGGTAACTCAAATCTTGGGAAGGAACAGACAGTGTGCTGTCTGGATGGCAGTTTTCCATGCTCACTTCCGCTGCCCAAATTGAACATGTCTGGAAGATGCAGAGGAGACTGATGCCTGGAGAAAAGATTAGCAGCTTCCTTAGAGCCTCTAGGCATCCCGAGGCTCCCAGGCTGCACGAGGGTCTGTCGGTGTCTGGCCCCTTCCCCTTCCCCACAGCCTCTTTCTTCTCGTTGGCACCACAGGCCATGCACTTGGTGTACCGTGCCCTTGAGAAGGAGCCAGTGCCCTCCGTCCTGCCCCCACCCCTCATCCCACCCTCCAAGAGGAAGAAGACGGTATTTGCAGGTGCTGTGCCTGTCCTGCCTGCCAGCCCCCCACCCAAAGACAGCCTCCGCTCCACACCATCCCACGGCAGCGTAAGCAGCCTCAACAGCACAGGCAGCCTGTCCCCAAAGCACAGCGTCAAGCAGACTCAGGTCAGTGCCCAAGGCCTCTTCTGTAGCATTTCTCATCAGCAATAAAAAGATTGATCAAATTCTTTTAAAACTAGTGCTATGGGGCTGGGGAGATGGCTTAGTGATTAAAGGGTACTGAATGCTCTTCCAGAGGACAATTCCCAGCACTCCCATGGTTCACAGTAGTTTGTACTTGTGCATGTGGTGCATAGACGTATCTAGGCAAAACACCAATACACATTAAATAAATAATAAATAAATAAGTAAATAAATAAATAAAGAACCTTAAAAAGTAAAATGATTCAGAATGAGCTTTCTTTCAGGTAAGTGGAGTTGTTCCCTAGTGTATGTGGGGCCTGGACAGTGCCCTCCATTGCTCAAGTCCCCGTTGAAGTGACCCAGTGTCTTCACAGAACCTGTGCATGCCCGTAGACTCACCTCACTGAGAACAGACTCATTTGTTTATCTGTCTATATGCATGCATTTGTGTAAGTATGTGCACACATCTTTGTTTAGAGGCAACATAGGATATCAGATGTCCTCCTCCATTGCTGTCTCCCCATTCCTTTGAGGCAAGGTCTCTTCTTGATCCCTGGGGCTCTTTCTTTCCTGGCTGGGCTGGTAGTCAGCACACCTGAGTGGTCTCCCTGACTCTGCATCTCTTGGCACAGTAGTGTAGGCACTTGCAGGATGCCCTGCTTGTTGTTTGTTACGTGGTTCTAGAGTCAGTACTCCTGTCCTCATGTTTATGCACCAAGCAGTCTTAACCATGAGGAAGCTCCCAGCCCTGGTCCCTGTTTTCTGACTGCTTTCAGTGCCCTGAGGCTGCATGAAAGGATGAGGGCCTTGTACTGTGAGGCTATTGCACTTCCTGCTGTTTTGCTGTATTTACATTTCTTTATTGACTGCGTGAGCACACATGGGTAGGTACATGCCATAGCAGGTATGTGTGGCCTGGGTTCAGCGCTGCACCTTCTAACCATAGGCCTGCCCCCTCACTCATCACTGACACACACCAGTGTGCCTGGCTCCGGCACTGGGGCAAGAACTTATTTTGTTGGTACAGTACCTAGGACTTTCTATGAAGAACAGAAGCCCATGATCTGGGTGCTGGGAAGGCCGTCCTGGCAGAGAACATTATGTCCCAAATGCTCATGGGACAGGGAAATAATGTGCTACACACGGCTGTAACATCGAGTCGGGCATTCTTAGTCATGTTAAGATGGGGAAAGTGTTTGGGAGGATGTGCTCAGGGTCTGTGTACATGTTGAGAAAGCACTGAGAGTTTTGGTGTCCATGAGAGTTCAGTAGCTAGCATGTACTGACATGCCTCTTGAGCCCGAAGAGACTGCATAGGGAATGGCTGTGCAGCATAGAGCAGTCAGTAACAGATAAATGTATCCTATGCTCATTAAGACTGGGTCTTGCTATAGTTCCAGGCTGGCCAGGAACTCCTAATCTTCCTGCCTCAGACTCACCAGAGCTGAGGGATAATCATATAATGAAAATCAACAACAACCACCCTAGAAACTAGTCAGTGTGTACAGAGATTAGCAGCTGCAGTTTCTTCCTGGATGTTTCTATCCTGAGACTGTCTCCAACTTACCATCCCATATGCTGTGGTTCTGGGTTTACAGGGAGCAGAAATGGTAGCAGCTGAGATCCCCAGCTGACCCGAACTTCACACTGTATGCATGTCTGTGTATGTGATCTTTTTCTATTCTCTTTGTTCCTAGCCAGGGTCCTAGATCTGGCTGCATGGTCTTGATATTGTCAGTGAGAACTGTAAGCAGAGCTGAGGGGTGGGACAGGGCTCACAGATAAGTCACTCTGTTGTAACCTGTTTCAGCCACCAGTGGCCTGGGTTGTGCCTGTGGCAGATAAGATGCGATTTGATGAGATCTTCTTGAAGACAGACTTGGACCTTGATGGCTATGTGAGTGGCCAGGAAGTTAAGGAGATCTTCATGCACTCGGGCCTCACACAGAACCTTCTGGCACACATCTGGTAATGATGGAAACGTTGGTGGAGGTGCTCTGAGAGGCTGGGAAAAAGGGTGGGAAAGGCTCCCATTTTCCAGGTGACAGTATACGGGGTGGTAGGGTCAGTCCTTGTCTGGTACTGGAGAGATGTGTTGAAGTAGTCTTCTCCACAAGCATTACCTTGCCACAGCCACCTGTAACAGTCATTCCACCTATCACTTGAATAAGCTCAACAAGGGCCCTGAGAGTTGCAGTGAGGTCCTACTTGGAAGAGTACCACGGACGTTCCAAGTACAATGCACTGATGTCGAGCGGGTCACCAGAGTGTGATGGGGGGAAGGGGGGGAGCTGCATTGCCAGTAAACGTCAGCCAGATGTGCTGGTGACCCCACAGATGGTCCTCTTCAGTAAACTTTCCACACTCTGTGGACCCTGGTACCTCTTGAGATCCCAGGCTACATGAGATTAGGTCAGAATGACATACAGGGGTTGGGAGGTATAGATGAGGGTCCAGTGGCCCTCCCAACGCCTGCTCTCCTGTGGAGGACTATTTTAGTTAGGGTTTCTATTTCTGTGATAAAACGCCATGACCCAAAACAATGTGGAAATGGCTTGTTTCTGTTTACATTTCCAGATCACAGTACATCACTGAGGGAAGTCAGCCAGGAGCTGAAGCAGAGGTCATGGCGGAGTGCTGCTTACTGGCTTGCTCCCCATGGTTTGCTCAGTCTCCTTACAGACTCAGGACCACCTACCCAGGGTTGGCACCACCCACAATGAGATTTCCACTCCCATCAGTCATTAATGAAGAAAATGCCTCCACAGAACTGCCTATAGACCAATTTGATGACGACATTGTCTCAAGAGTCCCTCTTCCTAGATATCTCTAGGTTGTATAAAGTTTACAAAACCAGCTAGCACAGGGACAGTCAGTAGCCATCAGGCTGGTTCTCAGGGTTCTCTTGCAAGTAGTCACAGCTGTTGTAGTGTAGATGGAGGCTACTGTATAACAAACACTTGGTGCTGCATGAGGGAATTGCCTTCATCCTACCTCTGTTAAGTGCTGGGCAGAGCTGACGTCTCAGAGTGAGGCTCCTTCTGAAGGTAACTGGTGTGTTTCAGGTTATTGTTAGCTTGTCCTAAGCCAGAGCCTTGAGTAGCTTCCTGGCTGCTTTTTGACTTGATCAGGGAACTGAGCTGGTCACCTTATGGCCAGAAGGAACTATCTTGAGTAATCCTAGCCAGGTAGGGAGGAGAGCCAGCCCCAAGGAAGGGGGCACTCAGTTGCCTCTTCAACCAGGCTGCCTGCTTCTTTAGAACTAACTGTTCCACTCAAGTGGAGGAGCCTCAGACAGCAACCCAAGCCTGCTTTGGGATGATGCTCTGCAGGTAGCTGCTGCAGACTGAGCTGGTGAAGGCCTTGTGCCCACCCCGGCAAGTGACTGCACTTTAATACCAACAGTCAAAGTCCTTGCCCTCACCAGGCCATGCACTATCAGCTGATCTAGGATACTCCTGTTCTGCCTGGTTCCACACCAGACACAGAGAGGCCTGAGGCAAGCTCCTGATGTTGATGACACTGTGGGCAGGGAGTATGTCTTGAGACCTCAGAGTGTGGCTCTCGCCCAAGGCCACGCACGGCCTCCAGATCATAGAGTGAACAGGAAGGAGAATGTCGCCCTACCCCATCTGCCCAGGGACTCAGGGTCTGCGCTGGGCACTGGCACCTCTGGAGTACCTTGAACAAGAGGAACCAAGAAAGCCTTGACCCTCAGAGTCAACTGGAGGGGTTTGCGTTGTGCGGAGGGGTTCTTCCTGAACGCAGGTTGTAGGCCAGAGTGTTGCTCCTACGCACCTGTGGCCATCCTTACGGAGGTGCTCATCAGCAGTGATGGGGACATGGAGGCAGTGCCCGGGCTTGCTGTGGCCCTGGTGGGCTTGATAAGCAGGGGTAGCTCAGGATTGGTGGCAAGTACAACTGTGATGTGTAATTGCATCCCACATCTCTCCCAGGGCCCTGGCCGATACAAGACAAACGGGCAAATTAAGCAAAGAGCAATTCGCGCTAGCTATGTATTTCATTCAGCAGAAGGTCAGTAAAGGCATTGACCCTCCTCAAGTCCTCTCGCCTGACATGGTGCCGCCCTCGGAGAGAGGCACTCCCATTCCAGTGAGTAGCCAGGCATCCTTGTTTCTCTTCTTCCCACCACCTACCAGAAGGTGGGGCTAGTGCCCCAGAGCCCCCCAGTCCTCAGTCTCCCGGGCCACGTTTGGGGATGGGAGCTGGGGGTGGGAATCCTTGGATTGGACCTCCTGGAGTGTTCTCAGGCCAGTGGCCAGTGGCCAGGGTTTTGGTCCCCTGACATGTAAGCTGCTGGCTCCCTGAGACTCTTTAAGTTTTGATCCTAGGACAGTTCAAGTGCTCTCGGGTCAGGGGAGTTCACTGGTGTGAAAGAGCTGGATGACATTAGCCAGGAGATCGCACAGTTGCAGAGGTACGTGACTGCCTACTTTCTGGTGGGTCCTGATACAGCAGCCTTTTGTCCGTTTCGCCATAAGCCTTTGAGGGAGGGGAGGACACAAGTCTCCTCAGATCTGCTTCTGCTCAGATCATTGCTGCTCTGAGTCTGTATTATTCAGGTAGCCTCAGGCAGGTTGTGGCCACATAGCTGCCTAGGGATACAAACAGCCAAGATGAGAGTCCAGTGCACAGCTTAGGTGACAGATCCAAGTCTGTCGCCCCTGCTGTACACAGCGGGCCAGTTCCTCATTGCCCTTTTACCAGAAGCCAGCAACTGCCATATCACTTCATGTACCACTCCTGGCTCCCCTAGCACAGCTTTGCTTTCTATTCCTGTCCTTCAGGAAATTCTTCTCAACATATCTTCCAATTCCCACTTCACAATCCACTGTCCCTGCAGTACTGGATGGTGTTCATCTGTAGTTCTTGTCCTCTGTCCCTCTTTGTTGAGTGGCCCACCAGTGTCAGACTACTCAGTGCCTTTGATTGGGTGTGGGATGTAGGGAATGGTTTCTCTCAGTGTGATATTCACAGAACTGAGCAGCTTGGTGACATGAGTATAGTAGCTCATAGGGAAGGGAGTACAGGTACCTGTGCCAGCTGTCTGGTGGTGTTGGAGCCCAAGGAAAAGGTGTATGCTTGGGCTTCTTACCGGGTCCGTGCTGCTCTGGGTCCAAGCTCTCCATTTTTTTTGCTGAATGTCAGCTTTGGGACCCTTGCTAATGCTACTCCACCCTGTCTGCCTCCTGAACCCCCAGAGTCAGCAAGGGCTGGCAAGTCTTTGTCACCTGGGAGCCTTTGTTTTCCTGTTTGTCTTGTCAGATGGTGAAGGCACTGTACTCTGAGGCAGTGGGCACTGAGACGGAGGCCTCTCATGCAGGTTCTACCATGCCCTAGGATAGGAAGGATTATTGGTTAGTCCAGGAGTGTTGCTGTAAGAAGTACAGAAGCCAATCTATCTGGCCTCTGGTGAGGACCTCAGACACATGCTGTCACAATGACATAGGACCATTTTGTGGCAAGCCTGAGGGATTAGGACACATAGAGGGCTTCAGGGACCATTCCGTATGGGAATGTGTAGGTTCAGTCCTATATTCAAGATGACAGCTCTATGCTGTGCAGTGTCAACTGTTTTCATGCATTGTTTTTAAACATGCAGAGAGAAATACTCATTGGAACAAGACATCAGAGAAAAGGAAGAGGCAATCAGACAGAAAGCCAGCGAAGTACAGGTATGGATGCTGCGCCTTGGCTTGGGCCTGCTGAGTGTAGGATAATGTCAGGATTGTGTGTTGAATGTATGACAATGCTTGGGACAGCCTTGGGATTTCGATGTGTTTTTGTTTCCTTGGTGGCATTGGGGTTAGAACCTGGGTTTCACTCATACCTGGTAGGCACTGAGTAGAGAACCTAGAGCCTCATGCTCATCCTTGGCAGGCAGGCACGGGGATGGAGCCCCTCCCCACACAAGTTCTAATGCTGAACCACAGTCTAGCCCAGCATCTGCTTTTAATCTCTTATTTAGGGATTGTTGTTACCAGTGTCAGTCAACACCCACCCATTTCCCGTAGGAATTACAAAATGACCTGGACCGGGAAACTAGTAGTCTGCAGGAGCTTGAAGCTCAGAAACAGGATGCCCAGGACCGCCTGGATGAGATGGACCAGCAGAAGGCTAAGCTGCGGGACATGCTGAGTGACGTGCGGCAGAAATGCCAGGATGAGACCCAGACGGTGAGTTCACAGTATGGCCAGTGTCTCTGAGCTTCCCTGACAACTCTTGCCAACAGATGATAAAATGCCAGCTGAGAAACATCTAGGCACGTGAGGCATCATCTGTGAACGATCCCTCCGTCCCTCCCTAGGGATCAGGTTGCAAAACTGCATGGCTTCAGTAGCTGTGCCCTGGATGTCCTTCAGCAGGGAACAGGGCTGCAGATGCCTCCACCTCCTGCTGTGACCCCCTTATCACAGCCGATCTGCTTCCTCTAACTGCAGGTCCCAAACACTGACCTCTGGCTGTGCAGACTCCTTATGCTTATATTTACTCTTTTTTGTGGGAGAGCTCTGTGTGTGTGTGTATGTGTGTGTGTGTGTGTGTGTGCATGCATGCGTGCGTGTGTGCGCACATACTCATCATACTCACGCATGTGCGAATTTGTGTATATATTTGTGTGTGATCAGAGGACAGCAGGGGGACTTGGTTCTCTTCATCCACCATGTCTGCCTTGGTCTTCAGGCTTGGCAGCTGACACCATTACCCACTAGCTATCTCTCTAGCTCCACACACAGTGAGAAAGAAAGCTTAGTGTCTGTCTATCTTTCTGTGCCCTAACTTGTGAGTCCTTTTGGCTCTCACTTCAGATCTCATCATTGAAAACCCAGATCCAGTCTCAGGAGTCAGACTTGAAGTCCCAGGAGGATGACCTGAACCGGGCAAAGTCAGAGCTAAATCGGCTTCAACAGGAGGAGACACAGCTGGAACAGAGCATCCAGGCTGGGCGTGCACAGCTGGAGACCATCCTCAGGTCCCTGAAGTGCACACAGGATGACATCAACCAGGTATTTTGATAGGGATGGGTCAGTGATGCTGGTGAGATTAGCTGCTGAGAACTTTGTAGGGTGTGCCTCAGGGTGCCTGCTTTCCTGCCCTATGAGTGCTGGCCCTTTCCAGGAAGCCAGGAGGAAGCTCTGAGCCTGCCCTGTCCTTGTGCATATGATGGTCATTTGGTCTTCCTATGGCCTCTGGGATGCAGGCTACAGACAGGATGATGCCCTTAACATACAGCTAAGAAACCTGTGTCCTGTAGACTGGAATTAACTGCTTGTCTTAAGGCTACAGGCTGACAGGGCAATGTGGGAGCCTCTCTGATCTCAGTGGTTTCATGTCTTATATTGTTTTATAAATGTTATTTCCATGGGGTCATTTTCAGGGCTCTTCCTCCTAGCCTTCAGAGACTGTTCCTCGGAGATGGCCTAAGATACTTGCAGACATTGCTAATAGAAGGAGTGGTTGGTGGTAACAGAGGATCACAGCTGTGTAGCCTTTGCAGATCTGGAACTCACTGTAGACCAGGGTGTCCTTGCACTCACAAGAGATCCACCTGCCTCTGCCTCTTAAGTGCTGGGATTAAAGCTTGTATGACCATGGCCAGCATCATTCTTGTTGTTGTTGTTGTTGTTGTTGTTGTTTTTGTTTGGTTTGGTTTCAGATTTTTTAGATTTTGAGTCTTTTTTTTAAACTATTCTTGAGATAGGGTCTCATCACGTAGCTCACATCAGTTAGCCTTGAACTTGTGATCAGTCTTCCTGCCTCAGCCTTCCTAGGCTGCCTTCTGGTTCCTCCTCCTATCTTTTGTCAGCTGTGCAGGTGCTATGTATATAGTGACATGGGATCCTTTCACAGGACCAGCACCTCCTGTTGAGTGATACAGTTTGGGCAGGGCAGTCCTTCCCTATGTGTTTGATCCCTGGGAAAGGCATCTTACTGGCTGCACCTGGAGCTTCTTTGATGTACATGGTGTTTGTCTTGCAGGCAAGAAGCAAGCTGTCCCAGCTACAGGAGAGCCACCTAGAAGCTCACCGGAGCCTGGAACAGTACGACCAGGTGCCTGATGGGGTCTCTGGTACCAGCCTGCCTGACCTGGCCACCTTGAATGAAGGCATCTTGCTGGCAGAGAGGGGCGGCTTTGGAGCCATGGTAAAGGTCGAGTAAGAGTCTCCGGGTCCACATGGGCTCTGCTGCAGCTGTAGATCTGCTCACAACACTGGCTCCCTCAATGTATGGCACCCTTTGTTTTTGCTGGCCATCTGCCTGTGCAGGGCCCAGGGCTGGCGACCGGTTTCTCCTGTCATCTAGAAGCCGTGAGGCCCAGGTGTTCCATCTCCTCGGAAGTGTTTCTTTGGGGCCAATCACCCAAATGTGGAGGGCAAACCTAACCAAAGCCAGTGTGGTCCCATGCTGTGGGAGCTCAGTGCTCTACTGATACAGCCTTGGGTGCAAGTGTGTGTCATTCAAGTCAAGTGATTCTGAAAGATGGAGAAACAGGCTGCAACTGCAGCTTGGTAGTAAGCACTGTGGGCTTCAGTTCCATCCTGCAGCACTCACTAAGCACCACAGCACATCTGCCCTCCAGGTGCTATGCAGCCAGCTGTTAGCTGGCCTCTGGGAGGACCTCAGCACTGTGCGGCCACACTGCTTGTGAACCATCGATGCTCAGGCAATATGATCCTTCTCTAAGGTTGTCAGTGTCCTTGTTGGAGTCATCAGCCCCAAATCCAACTGTGTCTGTGGTTTGGCCTGCAAGTCCTGGTATCTGGGATATTGTGCTACTCTAACCTCTCGGCTGCCTCATCTTCCAGGGCTCTGCTCTGCTCCAGCCCTGCTGCTTTCTTTGTCCTGTGCCTCCTGTGGTCGCCACTCACCTTGCACTCTAAACACGGTCACCTTCCCTCCCTGTTCTCTTTCTTTCCCATCCAAGAACGCAGGGAGAAGCCTGTGCTTCCCCTGGACTATTTAGAAGGTGCTGTTTGTCCCCCGTGTCTGCCCACCTGGAGGACCCCTTCACTCAGATTCATAAGTAGGTGGCTTCCTGCCCACCATGGGCGTCTGTTCCATGGGATTCCCATGGAATTCCTTGCTTTGGGGCCTGTAGCCAGTGTGTGTTTCCATCTTGCAACTGCAGTCTTCGGCTCCATCCCACTATTGTCCCCTGTGCAGCTGGCTTGTCCTGTGTCCTGGGCCAGGGAAACAACACTCCCTCTAAGTCTCTGCTTATGGATTGCTTGTGGTTTGTCTTCCTTCCTTCCTTCCTTCCTTCCTTCCTTGGTTTGTCTTGTCTTCTTTCTTTTCTCTTCCTCCTCTTCCTCCTCCTTTTTTTTTCTTTCTGAGACAGTATCACTGTGCAGCCCAGGCTGCCCTGGAACTCCAAAGACCCTGGTTGCAGGCATTAAGGTGTGTGTCAGGTTCCTCTGTAGCTTTCATCACACCCTAGGCTGCGTCTTAGCAGTGGGTGACAGTTTACAGGTGGTGGTCATTTCTACCACCACCGGAGCATATGTACATGGTTATTTTTGTTTGTCGTTTAGCCAGGTAGAGTGTGTGTGGTTAACTGTCATTTGTACAGTGTAACCATCAGATATATTACCTAGAAACTCAAGACTTGTGTCTGAAGGAACCCACATCTTGTATTTTTTTAAAAAAATGAGGGGGGGGGTTGTTTCCATTTCTTAATAAACAGTTTGAAGCGAGGTCTTTGTTCAGTGTTCCATCTGGGGCTGTGGAGCAGAGCATCTTCCGTCCGTTCTCTTCGTGGGGTGCAGCTAGGGCCTGTGCATACGAAGAACTGCGCAACCAGAGTGGCACCTCTGGAACTTGCTACAGGTGATTCTTGAGCCACTGAGCTAAATGTTAAGTTCCCAAGGTACGACTGCCCAAGAGGCAATAGGATTCTTAGAGGCCATGTTCACTTCCGTATATCCTTAATTAGTTTTTTTTTTCATAGTGCTGTAGGTAGAGCCTGAGGCCTCACACATATTAGCAAGGACTCATCACTGACCCTTGTGCCCAGCCCAAAACCATTCCTTGTAACGGGTAGAAGTCTTTTCCTATCCAACAATCCCACACAACAGAGAGAAAGCCATGTGCCCATCCCAGTTTGTTACTCTGACTTACCAGGACAGATTGGATACTTGGCCACTTCCAGCCTCGGTAACATGGAGGAGCCATGGTTATGGGCTCCCAGCAAGGGTTTGTGAATGAGAGCTGCTTAGCTGGCAGCTTGAGCTAGAACAGAAATATTTACTTCAGGACAATTGGTGGGAGCACCAGCACTTGGCCCCTACACAGCACACTGCATTTTGTTTGTTTTTTGAGACAAGGTCTCATGGTGTAATCATGGCTGTCCTGGAACTCATAAATGAAGACCAGGCTGGCTTTGGGCTCTCAGAGATTCATCTGCCTCTGTCTCCAAGTGCACAGATGAAAAGGGTGCATCTCCATAACCAACCCCCAGCACTCTGTAAAAGCCAGGGATGTCACAGAAACTTCTTGGATCTCCTTTGTGGCTATGTCTGTATTCTGAAATCAGGCAGAGCTTAAGGCTAGCTGCTGCCTTGCCTTTGAAAGTGTTTTCTTCAGCTGGGTGTGGCTCAACAGTGGGAAGCCAGGGTCCAGTCCTTCATGCAGCACAAGTTAGTAATTAAATAAAAGTAGTTAACATGTTCTACCTCTGCGATGGTAGTCATTGCTCACCCTAGTGTAGTATCTCCCCTTATACTGTGCTCAGTCACCGAGCAACCACATGACTCAGTGCTCTGAGAAGATGCCATCTACTAGTAACACTGTAGGTAATAAGTTCATCAGCTTCTCTGCATGGTGACAGAATGGGTCTTCTATACTGAAGAACCATAGGCCTATACTTAACCCTTGTATTTCTGTCCCCTAGGGCGACATACTCTTTATTTCCCTGGCTTTATTCATGTTAAGGGGCGGGAGGCTCTCTTCAGCTTTGAGTCTGGCATGGACTGTCACTGTTTTTCCTTCCTTTTAATGTGAGTCCTGCCAGGGCCTTGGCTGCAGTGCTGAGCTACATGCCTGCTCAGTAAGACTTCACCACTCAGCTGCACCCAGCTATTCTATGGCCCCCTAGGGGAAGGGGCCACAGCTGCGTGAAATGTGGATTTCTCCTGACATGATGGTGTAGGCCCCAACATTCCACGTACTGGACTGGTAGTGCAGTTCCCAGGCACGTTTGTGCCATAGAAACCTATTTTCTCGTTGCCTTCCCTTTAGTGATAGAAACACTAGAGTGTCAGTAACTGGCCCTGTCCATAAACAGCCCTTCAGAGCTAACTGTGAACTTCCTTTCTAAGACTGAGCTGTTGTAGCTAACTCCATCCCTCTTTCCTCTGTCTTTTAGAACACAGTCCATTCCTTGCCCAGGGCCAGTAGTACAAGAGGATTGTCTTTTACCTGGTCCAGGTCATGACCCTTAAAGGTCATGACCTTCTGCCAGTGTCTCTCTGTCCTTGAACCCCAACAGCTGTGTGTGTGTCCTTTGTCCATGGTGTGGCAGAGGGGGTTGTCTCCTGCCCCAGTGCACGGGCTTCCTTTGGTCAGAGTCTTCCATTGAGGTTCTCTCTGTCCTTGAACCCCAGCAGCTGCTCTAGGGTATGTCCATCTCGGGGCTGGCAGTACCCAGGCGTCGTCAGCAGCTGCTGTGCTAGCTGCATCTGTGTTTAACCTCCCTGAGCACCAGGCCTGGCTTCCCTAGGAAGGCCTGTGCCCAGAAGCTCTGAAGAATTGGTTCCAGGTAAGAAGATGGCCCACCCACTTCTTCACCTACTCACAGCCCAAGTCAGTGACTACTGCTTATTATTATTATCATTTTTTTAATCTTTCTTTTTTTCATCTCCTGAGAATGAATCTTGCTGTGTGGCTGGGCTGGCCAGGATCCTGCCTTGGGCTTCCCAGAACCAGGGTAACAAGTGTGCTTACTGTCTCCATCTAGTGGCTTTCTCTTAACACCCCACCCCCACCCCAGACATTGTTTCTATTCTAGGTGCTGGCACCTCATTAGAATTCTGGACTTATTTTTGAGTTTAATAGCCTTTTGGAGTATTCATGTCATTTTTCCAAACCATTGTCTGCTTTCCCAGATGCCCCAGCTTTGACATGACTTGATAGTAGAGTCCTGCCTTTTTAAAAAAACAGACAGACAAACAAAACTATTCCAGTTAAATAGCCCTGTTTTGTGGAAGATTGTGTCTCTTAAGCAGAACAGATACCCGATTTCTCAGCCCAACATTCTGTTTGCAGGGCACACCCACCCCTCAGGTCACACGCCTGTTCCAGAACTCAGCACCTTTTACAGACATGCAGTGTCCTGCATGTGTCAGTAACCCCCCACTGCTCCACTGTCACCTCCAGCCCCACTTCCTACTTGGGCAGAAACGGCCCACTTGTTTCTTTACATAGAACTATGGGGGTGGGGGTTGTTCCCCGCCCTTGGCTAGGCTCTGTCCCCATCATTCTGCCCCTGTGAACATGGCGACTTCAGGGTATGAGTGAGACCACAGCACGTAACTGTCACTGATGTCTTACTGCGCTGCACATCCCTAAGCCTTCTCCGTTTACAGTAGAATTTCCTTTTCAGGGCTAAGTATTATTTCACCACACGGGTGGGTAGATTCCATCTATTTATTCATTCCGCTCAGAGACTTTATTAGAGTTATTTTAGATTTACTGAAAAATTGCAAAGCTGTGATGCAGTGTATCCATGTGCCAAGCCTGGTTTCCATTCTTACCTTAGCAAATAAACCAATGCCCAGGCTTAGTTTTGGCCAAAATCTCCACTGAGGTGACTCATCTTCAGGTACTCTGTCCTGGGTCACATTGCATCCAGTGCAGATCTAAGTTAGGTGTGGAATCCTGCACTTGGCTTAAGTCAGAAGTAACTCAGTGCCTGTCGTTTCTTCACCATCCTAGGATGATCCTTTCAAAAACAAAGCTTTATTGTTTAGCAACAACTCGCAGGAGCTGCATCCAGACCCCTTCCAGGCTGAAGATCCCTTCAAGTCCGACCCATTTAAAGGAGCTGACCCCTTCAAAGGTACATCCCAGCCTATGTCCCCATGAGAAAGACTGTTGTGTCTTTTTAAGTTTTTTTTATACATATGAGTGTTTTATCTGCGTGCACAGGCATCATCTGTGTACAGTTTCCCCAGAGGGCAAAAGAGGGTGTCAGATCCTCCAGAGCTGGAGTTACAGACAGTTTGTTTAACTACCATGTGGGTGCTGGGAATTGAACCTAGGTCCTTAGCAGGATCAACAGATGTTCTTAACTGCTGAGCCACCTCTCCAGCCCCTTAGCTTTCAGAGGTTGGTTTGTTTTGAGATGGTGTAGCCCTCCCTGTTCTAGAACTCACTCTGTAGATCACTCTGGCCTTGAACTCAGACATTCTCCAGCCTCTGCCTCCTGAGTACACGCCTGGGAAGCTTTTAGATTTTGATAGTAGCATCTTAGGACTCAGGGACAGATCCAGCACTTTGGCATCATTGTAGGTCATCGTGACATGATCAGGTCAGCTACTGTGTCCCTGCCCTCTTACTGAATAAGGTTGGAGGAGATGCGGGGATCCTGGGTGGAGAAAGAAAAGTGAGTTCCTAAAACTAATTGTACCTGCTGCCAGCCAAGCATCCCAGCTCACCTTGACTATCTGCCTGCCTGGGGCTGCTGCTTTTCACCATGACTGTGCTACAGCGACATCAAGTGCAAGGAGACAGACCAGTTGTTTCTCCTGAGCCATACAAAAGGCCTGCCTCTGGTGCCCTCCCTCCACTCACCTGACTGCTTCTCTCTTTGCTCCAGGTGACCCTTTCCAGAGTGACCCCTTCTCAGAGCAGCAGACAGCAGCTGCAGGTAAAGACTGGCTTCCTTGTGTTCCTGACAACATCCAGAGTCTCTCCAGACTCAGTTTATTTGAGGGCAGGGTCACTTGTGCTCTAGTTGTCTATGTTGAGTGTGTCTGACTCACACATGGTGGGACTCCCACCCGTGTCAGGGACAGTGATGTCATAGCAAAAGACAGCCATGATACATTACCTGTGCCTTTTTTTCAAAGGCCTGGGTTCCCCAGTACCACAGAAACAAAAGATTTGGAATATTTGCCTCCCCACAAAGATTCCCCACCTGTCACACAGTAGCTTCCACGCTACCCAGTGCTTGGTGACAGCAGTGGTTCCTGCCCTGGCATCAGCCACAGTGGCTATTGTTTTTACATGCAGCTTTATTACAGAGCATAATGTATACACCACAAAATTCTTAAAAAAGAATGGTTAAAAAAGTTTGTACCACTGGGCATGGTGTCATACACCTTTAATCCCAGCACTCAGTAACTCAGTAGACAGAGGAGTGTCTCAAGAAATTTTAATTATTGCACGTGTATGCATATGTATATGTGTGTGTGAATGTGTGTGTGCATGTGCATGTGTCCCATGTGTGGAGGTTGGGAACAACTTACAGGAGCCAGTTATCTTTCACCATATGGGTCAGGCTGTCAGGTTTTACAGCAAACACTTATATCCGCTTAGCCATCCCTCTTGCCCTAATAAAGCTGTTGACAGCTATATAGAATTGTGCCAGGTTGGAGTACAGTTCATCGCCCTGAAAGGGTGTCCTAACCTGTGGCCGTTGTTCCCATTCTGACTCCTGGACAACTGACCACACAATCATCACAATTTCTCCCTCATCCTGAGCCCTCTTGTTGCCCATGTCCTCACGTCTCCCAGGTGCCATTGGTCACCATTGTGCCCTCTTTCTCCAGACCCATTTGGAGGGGACCCTTTCAAAGAAAGTGACCCATTCCACAGCTCAACCAGTGACGACTTCTTCAAGAAACAGACAAAGAATGACCCATTTACCTCAGATCCCTTCACAAAGAACCCTTCCTTACCTTCAAAGGTGAGTGGTTTTTGCAGGGCCTCTGATGTGTGTTGGGATTGGTTCATGGTGTTTGGGCAGCTGGCTGCCTTGGCCAGAAGCTGTCATCACAAGCTTGGTCTCATTCCTGGCTGGTAAAGTGGCACCCAGCACTGTCACTGAGCCAGTGTACACAGTGCCAAGTCAGGCCAGGGCATCTTCTCATAACTTTTGTCCCTTCCAGTCTCTCTTCATGCTGTGGTTCTCCATTCCCACCTCCACTCAATCCCCTACAGCTATAGCAAAGTGTATGTGTAGCTGGTCATAGTAGCCACACCTATTGTACAGTAAGGCTCTGTGTCACACAGGCGGTCTTTCAAATCACATTTGTGTTTATTTTTTTTGTCTTATAGTTTAAAGCATATGTGTGTGTGTGCGCACGCGCGTGCGTGAGAGAGAAAGAGAGAGAGGAGAGAGAGAAAAAGAGAGAGAGAAAGAGAGAGAGAGAAAGAGAGAGAGAGAGACTTCATTGTTTGTATATGTATATTTATATATACACATGTACATGGGTGCATGCGTGCCAGAGAACAAGTTAATGTCAGAGGACAACGTACATTGATGTTTCCTTCCACCAGGTAGGTTCTTGAGATCAAACTCAAGATTGTTAGGCTTGGTAGCGAGCATGTTTTCTTAATGAACTATCTCATTAGCTATGCTCTGGTATCTTTTTTAGTACAAATTCCTGATATTCCAGGTGTATGTGTGTGTGTGAGTGTGTGTGTGCACGCATGCGTGCGTGCGTGTACATGTTTCTGTGTTAAATTTGACTTAGATAACATAGAGGATGATGACCTGGTTTCTGTTACTCTAATACAATTCCTGAGGCTGGACTCTAAGCAAAGAGCTTTATTTTGGTTCAGAATTATGGAGACTAGTGTGGCCACTGGTTCTGGTGTGAATATAACATTACAGAAGCCAGAGAAGAAAAACAGGAACCAGAAGGCTAGGAGGGACCAAGCTTGCTTGCTTGCTTTTTTCTCTTTTGTGTAACTTTCCAAGGACCTAGTTTGGCCCTGCCAGACCTGACATCATGATACAAATGCAAAATTTCACACCTGACCTTCTGTGGTCAGATATGCCAGGGTGCAGTTACACTCAGAATGCTGTGTGAATTTCTCCTCAGGCTGTGTACGGAATGCAAGAAACAGTTTGAGACCAGCCTGGTCGTCATAGCAAGTAGTTGGGTTACATAGTGAGATGCCGTCTCAAAGAAAAAAAAAAACAAACCACAGGGCAGGGAGAGATGGCTCAGCAGCTAAGAGCACCCTATGAAAGCCTGAGTTGCCTTCAGACCCTACCTGTGAGACAAACTGCCTGTGCTCTTGGACATGCACAGCTGTAACCCTAGTACTGAGCTGGAGAGAGATAGGAGGACACTGGGGTTTGCTGGCTGTTAGCCCAGCTCCATGTTCAGTAAGAGACCCTGCATCAAAGGAGCAAGGCAGAGAGAGATGGAGCAGGACACTAGGTACCTCTTGCCTTTGCATATGCACTCACCCCACATCCCACACAAGAGAAGAAAATGATTTTCATGGTGAGACTGGCGTCCCGTGCCCAGTTAGTTCCCCATGCTTGCACAGTCCTAGAGTGCCATCCCTTTGCCCAGCATGCTAGAGCATGAAGCACAAACTATAATTGCATTTCTATTGGATTTTTTTTTTAAGATTTTAAAAACATTTTATTTTATTTGTATAGGTGTTTGCCTGTATGTCTGTGTGTACACCACGTGAGTGCCTGATGCCTGTGGTGGCCAGAAGAGGGCAGCAGATCCCTGACCCTCCAGTTACACGTGGTTGTGAGCCAGCAGGAAGGGCAGCTTGTAACCACTGAGCTCCAGCTCAGAACTTTATGTTTTGTGACAGGTACTCTGTGTAGCCCTGGCTGGTGCAGGACTGAGAGAGTCTGTGTGCCCCCACCTGGCAGCCTTGTCATTTTTGTTAGATCCTTTTATCTGGATCTCTCTCTATTTCTCTATTCCTTTTGAGACATAGTCTCTCTGGGTAGTTCCAGCTGGCTTCAGAGTTACAGACATCCTCCTGCCTTGGCATCCTGTGTGCTGGGATGAGAGGTGTGAGTTTAAAAGAGTTGGGTACTCTTATAATTTTTATTATTTATTTGTTTGTTTATTTTTTTGCTTTTTTGAGGCAGAGTTTTTCTTGGAGTCCTGACTGTCCTGATACTTCCTCTGTAAACCAGACTGGACTCGAACTCAGATATCTGCCTGCCTCTCTGCCTCCCCAGTGCTATGATTAAAGGGTTGTACCTCCAAGCCTGATAAATTAAGTGCTCTTAGAATTGGCCAGGCATGTGTCATTTCTGATTCTCTTGAGGAGACTTTTCCTCGGCTTATTGAACCATGCTCCCAAACCCTTACCGGGGAGTCCTAGGCAGGGTCTCCACCCGTATCCCATCTGCCAGGTCTTAGTGCTGTCTGTGTCTGTGTCTGTGTCTGTGTCTGTGTCTGTGTCTGTGTCTGTGTCTGTGTCTGTGTCTGTGTCTGCACTTCACTTCTCAGGCCTTCAGTTCATTAGTAATTTGTGGGGACGATAGAATTCCTTCCTCAGTGTTACCTGCAGCAGAGCCTCTGTTGAGGACTATGCTCCACTGCCCAGGTTTGTCTAGTCACCCCATCCTCCCTGAGGTGCAGTATTGTTTATGGCATTTAAAACTGTCAGGGAAAGTATGGTTGAGACGCCAGATGGCAGAGTAAACTTTTCCTCTCTCCTCCCTCAGCTCGACCCATTTGAGTCCAGCGATCCCTTCTCATCCTCCAGCCTCTCCTCGAAAGGTTCAGGTGAGAGAGACTTGAAGCTCTTGTCCTCCTGAGCACACGGCAAACCTCAGTAACACCATCAGTCCCCAGATAAGTGTGCCCTTGCGTGGAACTTTTAGGTCCTTGCCTGAGACTCTCAGGGCAAAGTGAATGTCCTCCCCCATTTCACCCCTCACAGGGCTCTCTTTCTCAGCAGGAGCTGGCTTTCTTCCAGACTATAGGAATTTCTCTGTTAACACCAGTGCTGAGGGGACTCTTAATGGGGACAGCCCAAGCATGGTGGCACCCACATCTTCCCAGCACAGGGAAACTGAGGATCACTAGTTTCAAAACAGAACGAGGTGTGGTGGCACACACCTTTAATAATCCTACTACTCTGTAGTCAGAAGCAGGGCCGTCTCTGAGTTCCAGACAAGCCTGAGCTGCAGTGTGAAGCCTTATCTGAAAAGGGGGTGTGGGTGGGGGATATCTCCCAGCTGATGACCCACACACACATAAGTGGCCATCCTCAAATGTCTCATTTCCTCCCTCTCCCCTGCTTCTCCTGGGCTGGTGGGATGGCAGGTTCAGAAACTGATCCGTCCTTCACCCAGTGTGATCCGCTGGCCTCTCAGGAGCCATCTTCCCAGAAACATTCACAGCTCTGAGTCTTTTGCTTCTAGTATTTCCAAGGGCAAACCCTAGGATTGCCCTTGACTCTTGGGCACATCTGCTCAGACCATAACCGGAACTGTGTTGGTGCCACTCACAGATCCCTTCGGAACCCTAGACCCCTTTGGAAGCAGCTCCTTCAGCAGTGCCGAGGGCTTCGCTGACTTCAGTCAGATGTCTAAGGTAAGGCCCCTCCCAAGAAGGCCTAGCCATGGCCTATGTACACATGATACCTGTGTGGATAGGCAGACATGAGTGCTGTCACATGTGTGTGCCTGCACTTGTCACACGCTTGGGCACAACTGTACACAGTAGTAAGAGGACAGGTCCACTCAAAGCTGCTGTGGCCATGTCCCATGGGTGCTGTCAGCCATTGCCCATCTCGCTCTCTCTGGCATCACACAAGGATCAGCTCTGAGGGCATGAAGTTGGCACCTCTGTGTCCAAGCACACTTTTCTGTCTGCCAAGGCCCTAAGGAAGAGGTAGGCATGTAGGTCCCAGGAGGTCAGGATAACAGGCCTCAGGCTTGAGGTATATGGATAAAGTTAACCACACAAATGCTGGAAACCTCCACAGACTAAATACTTGAGGGTATTGGATGGCATACTCAAAACAGTATGAATAAATATGTACATGAAGACAGCCTACACTGCTCAAGGACAAAAGCCACAGCCCTGTCTTGAACAGCAGTGTCTGAAAGCTTCCTTGTCTGCTCTAGCTCTGGAATACACCGTGGCTGGCGTCACTCATTGAAAGGGATGTGATTCGAGAGCCACATCCTGAGCTCTGCCAGAAGTCAGCCGGCAGGTAGCACCCCAGATGAACTGGTAGGGTGCAGGCCTTCCACCAGTACTAGGAAGGCTCAGGTGGGAGGACTTCTATGACTTGGAGGCCAGCCTGGGCTCCACAGGGAGTCAGACCTGTCGGAGAAGAAAGCACTAGGGCCCATCCTTATCAGGACCTGCTAGCCTGGTCTTGATGAGAGGACTAAGTTACAGGTCCTGGCCCAGCGCAGCAGGTGCGTTGTGTCAGTTGGGTTGATATATGTTGGTGTCATCTTTGGCAATGAATAAAAAGGTCAAGCCAGCCTGTCTCAAAGTATTTAAGGACAGTAGTGTCACAGGTGTGCTGTCTCAGTTCCTGTCTGCCTGACCCAGCACCTTGCCTACTATGCTCCCCTCCTGGTAAGGGACAGATCTGTCCCTAGAACGCTGTGCTGTACCTTGCAAATGCTCCTTGTGGGGCATGGTTTCCCCAGCAGAGTCCATCCTTCTACTGGGGCCACGTGGTGATGAGGGATCATAGGGCAGCAAGCCTGTTCTCTGTTGGCTCTGTCCACCTGAAGGAGGCGGTGGGAGGGAGTTGTGAGGGTGCGGGCACCCCTTGGAATCCATAAAGATAGGTTGCATGATGCCCCAGGGGATATCACAGTCCTCAATGGCATCCCTCCTGTGACACGGCTCAGTTCATCGTGAACATGACAGACTGTACCTCTGGGTGGCTTCAGGTGTCTTGCAGGATGTGAGTGCTGCGAGCATTATCTCCAGCATAGAAAGAAGCTGCCCGTGTGCACTCAGTAGAGATGCAGTGTTTTTCTCTCTTCAGTGTGAGGTTGGTTGAATGAATTCAGGTGTGGAACCCCAAGAGATGGAGACCAAGCACAAGTGGAAGCCAGCACCCAATCCTGGGGTACCTGCCCTCACCCAGCATGCCCTCTTTCCTGGTGTCTCAGCTGCCCAGTAATTCTCAGGTACCGAAGGCTAGCAACAGGAGCAACAGTTGACATGCTGCAGGTGTTCAGTACAGTGACAGACACACACAGAGGCACAGGGAGGCATGGCTTCTAACAGGAGGCCTGCATTTAGCACACTTAGGAGCCTTGTGCATGCAGATCCAGGGGCAGCCAGTACAGTACTCTAGAGAGCACCTGGCATTGGAGAGGTGACATGATGACATGATGGCCACTTGGGGGCAGCAGCCTACAGGGGCTGGTGATCAAGATTATCTCAGGCTGTCTTCAGTGGGCTCCTTTCTGTTCTCTAGGCTTGGAGCCTGTCCCTGCTCATTGTCAGCCCCAGCAAAGGCCTGACCAAGTGTACAAAGTGTCTGAAGTTTTAGGTTCTGATGGAGAAGGAGTTTTCTCCGCTGTGCTGTGGCCACTGGCTGGTTGGTTATATGTATGCGAACTGCTCTACTTAAGCTCAACAGTCACAAAGAGAACCAGAATACCAAAGACATAGGAGAAGGACTACTTGGGAAGAAAGGGTTCCTTGGGAGTTGGGGGGACTATACGGGCTATGGGAATATATCACACATGTGTAAAACTGTTAGTAAGTTCAAAGTGTTCAGTGACTGCCATGCACATGGCTGTGGGCTGGGGCCTGGGCTATTCTCTGATGTACTGAGATTCAAGGCTGGAGAAAGTACTAACTACCAACCCTACCTAGTCCTTCCCTAGATCTCTGCCCAGCTACCCTCCAGTTGCATAGGCCCCCTTCTCCCACGGAATACAAGCCTCTGCTACTGTGTGTCCTCTCACTCCCAGCCCCTTGGCAAGGACAGGAAAGCCAGGCCCACTTCCTGTTCTTGGCTCTAGGCCAGGACAGAGTTGAGTAAGGCTGTGGAAGATCTGGTCCCATGTAGTATTTGCACCATCCTGGGGCCCCGTGTCTTCAGGACACTTGTAAGGACTGTGCCTGCCCTGCCCCCACCCACTACTGATTTTCCTCTCTGGTTACCTTGCTAGTTTTCAAGAACAACACTCGGTATAAATAAATTTGAAGGGAAATGAAAGTAGAGTGGCAAGGGCTTTTTTTTCCTCTTAGCTTTCTTTTTTTCTTTTTTTAACCATTACCACCAGCCCTTCCGCACCTGAGCTGGGTGGGGCAGCAATATGTGCCGTTCCTCAGTCCTCGAATTAGAGTGTTCTAGCTCTGCACAGCTGTGCTGAGGAAGGGGACAGCAGGCTGCTTCCAGCAGGGATCTCGCCAGCAGTAGAGTCTGTCTTAGGGTTACCATTGCTGCGATGAAACTCCATGAGCAAAGCAACTTGCAGAGGAAAGAGTCTATCTGACTTACACTTCCATATCACTGTTCATCACTGAAGGAAGTCAGGACAGGAACTCACACAGGGCAGGAACCTGAAGGCAGGAGCTGATGCAGAGGCCATGGAGGGTGCTGCTTATTGCCTTGTTCCCAGCAGCTTGCTTGCTCAGCCTGCTTTCTTAAAGAAGCCAGGACTACCAGCTCAGAGATGACACCACCCACAATGGGTTGGGCTCTTCCCCCATCATTCACTAATTGAGAAAATGCCCTAATGGTCCCATTTCCTCAACTGAGGCTCCCTCCTTGCTGACGATAACTTGAACTTATATCATCTTGACATAAAGCTAGCCAGCACAGGTTCCCCCTGAATATTCTAGGCACTTGCTGAGCATCAGTGACATTTGTTTGCTTTAAAACTGAGTTCCCAACAGCAGGTATAGTCAGCAGCACGAACCTGCAGAGCATGGCCAGGCCCCTGGATTTATCCCAGTGCTGCAGCCAGAAAGGTGATCAAAGTGAGTTCCCTAAAGTGTATTCATAGAACACTTGAGAATGTAAATCTAACGTCTCACCCTCCTCCCACCCGCACTCAGAAGAAAGGCCACCTGTGCAGTAGTAGGTGGGTGCAGTCCCTTTTTAGTGACTTTCAGCCATAGTGTGGTTTGGTTTGTTGTTGCTGCTGTTGTTGTTTTCTTTTTTCTTTTTTTTAAAATCTTTGCATTGGTGCTGATGGAACACGGGGTCTCCCTGCATTCCAGGCAGGGGCTCTACCTCCAGTCCTTTTTGGCTGTTTCTCAACACTGCTCTGGAGGAGGTATGAACAGCCTACATTGACAGGATTTTTTTTTTTTTTTTTTTTTGGTTTTTCGAGACAGGGTTTCTCTGTATAGCCCTGGCTGTCCTGGAACTCATTCTGTAGACCAGGCTGGCCTCGAACTCAGAAATCCGCCTGCCTCTGCCTCCCAAGTGCTGGGATTAAAGGCGTGCGCCACCACCGCCCGGCCCATTGACAGGATTTTGAGGCAGTTGCAGTGGTTATTAGCTCATCTGTGCTTCAGAGTCCTTGTTGTCAGTGGGAGCATACCTTGTTTTTCCCCAGCTCTCAGGCCCTGTGGGAACACTTTTAAAAACAGCAGCCTTGTATCCAGCGCCTGAGTAGGAAAGAGACAGATTCCAAAGACTGAGAAGTCTAAGGTTGTCAAAACAGCCTACAAGGGGAGCCTGGTGGCACACACCTTTAATCTCAGCACTTGTGGGAAGCAGAGGCAGGTAGATCTCTGTGAGGTCAAGGCTAGCCTGGTCTACAAAATGAATTTAGACCATCCAAGGATACACAGTGAGACATTTCCAAAAAAGAAAGAAAAAGTAAAATTGGAGTGGAAAATTGCCTTGGTGTTGTGGCACTGCACAGCACAGAGCTATGAAGGGAACCAGCCTGACACAGTCAAGCCTCTCCACTTCAAGACAGATCGTTTGGTGGGCTTAAGCCCCTTGGGGAGGTGACGCATCTGCCGTGCCTGGGACATTGCAGCCACCCGGAGAGTCAAGCAGCACTGGGTCCTATGTGGATTAGAAACTTAGGCCCTGATCCTTCTGCCTATGAGTCAGGGCTTCCTGAGTCAGGACACCTGACCCAGCTCACACCCAGGAAACATTTCAAGACCAGGACACCTCATCTATACTGCAGCCTTCTCGTCAGGTTTCTGGACTTCAGACCCCAGAACTAGGACTGAGTGTACACAGGCTCGAGACGCACCTTCAGCTCACAAGTGCCTTTTCGTTTTCTTTATTAAATTGCATTTCTTTGGGGGCAAGGTGTCATGGCACCCATGTGCCAAGCTTGAGTCAGTATTTTTTTCTACCATGTGAACCCAGATCAGATTCAGGTCACTAGGTCCTGCTTGCAAGTATATTGAGCCATCTCTCCAGCATCAAAAGTGAGTGAGTGGTACACAGCTCTCCATCTTGTGTCTTGTCTGGAGGTGTTTGAGAGCAGCCTCAGGTTTATGGCAAGACTCTATCTCAAAACAAAACAAAACAAAACAAAACAACAACCACAACCACTAACCTGTAGATGACCCTGTTCTATCTCCTCCCAGTTCCCAAGGCAGGAGGAGTTGAGGGTCTGTAGACGCAGGCTCCAGAAAGAGGTGAGATCCTGCCCGTGTGCCTCACAATACACAAGTGTCCTCTTAGCCTGTGAGGACCCATCTTGGGAGCACTTCCGGGTAGATGTCTGAACCCTGTGTTCGCTGTTCCCTCTACACTTCTGGAAAAGTGTGACTCATAAACAAGGCACATTTGGCAAGTAGAACAGTTACAGCATGCTGCAGTAAAAGTTATTTCAGACTCAGGGACTGTTTTTCTGGAATTTTTTTCCTCTTCATGTTCCCAGTGTGATGGACCATGGCGTGACAGGTGGGGCAGCTGTATTCAATGTGCCATCTCTGCTGGTCTACAGTGTATGGCAGGCATTTTACCTAACACTTCCTTTCTGGTACATTCCAGACAGTGAAGGCCTCTCATCTCTATCACATTACAGATGGGAAATCAAGGCACAGGGAGTTGGGCTGGGATTTCAGTCCAGGTTGAGTAACCCAACTCACCTCTGACCACAGGGCTCTGCAGCCTTACCAGGCTGATGCTCTGGAAACTTTCATGGACAATCTTTGAATTAAGACTCTGCCATTTGTGTATAAAATCTTGAGAGTATTCTTTGGTAGAGTATCATCTACTCCTTCCTGCACCGCAGCCGGCCAGCCCACCAGGCCTTCCTGCATGAAGCTCCCAGCTGCCAGGAGTGGGGGTTGGGGGGGTGGGTGGTTAGGAGCTTATAGAGCCCTGTTTTCTTGGAGATAAATGTGTGTGTGTGTGTGTGTGTGTGTGTGTGTGTGTGTGTGTATGCATGCACACATGTGCATATGATGTGTGCGTGTTAGATGTCTTCCTTAATCACTCTTACTGTTTGAGATGATTCTCACTGAACCTGTAGCTCACAGCTTCACCTAGACTGACAAGCAAGTCCTGGGGGTCCTGTCTCCACCCCCAGCTCTAGGGTTATAGACATAGACCACAGATGCTGCAGCACCTGACTTTTCCCAAGGGTGCTCAGGTATTTTACACATTGGCTGTGTCTCCAGCCCCTGAACCCTGTTCTCTTTTGGAAAAACTACCTTCCCTCTGTGTCCCCTCCTGGCTGTTTCTCCCCCAAAGCCATGTGTGTCACCTCCAGACTGAGGACAGGGCTAGTTTCCATGTTGTGGCCCTATACCTACCCTTCAGCCAATGCCAGAGAGTCTAGGCCTAAGTAGTGGACAAGGTGAATCTGGGCAAGCCACGTTTACTTCTGTGTCTCAGTTTGCATGTGTGTAAAGCAGGGGTAATGGTAGTAGAATTCTCTCACAGGCCCCTAGAAAGGAGATAAAAGTGGCCATTTCCTGCCCAGGAGCTTCTAGAAAGCATTGAAGGGCCTAGGGAAGGGGCCTGCTGATGTCAGCTTGGATGCCAGAGCTGCCACAAGTCCGTCACACCCCTCCTGTAAGGAGCCGTGCATGGCTAAAACGGGGCTGCTTTTCTGGTTGAGTTACACTCTCCCCTCAATCTAAGTCGGCCATGGGTCCTGGGTTCTCTGGCTCAGTTTCTGTCCTTGACCTTCCCTGTGGGGAGGAAACAGAAAGCACCAACCCCTCTCACTCTCTGGGCTCCTCTGAGGAATCTCTTGTCATCTTTGTTCTCACTTCTACCCAGTGCTTGTAGACTCTCTGGGATGGCAGCTGTGTCATCGCACCTGGCAAAGCTGGATGTATGTGACCCATACTTTGCTCATTATCTTGTATGTTGGGTAAAATGTGTCCTTGTCCACTTTATTAAACGTTTCACTCTTTTTGAGAAAGGAGCTGTCTTAGTGTTACCATTGCTGTGATGAAACACCATGACCCAAGAAAGTTGGGGAGGAACGGGTTTATTTGACTTGCACTTCCACCAAAGGAAGTCAGGACAGGAACTCACTCAGGACAGAAACCTGAGGCAGGAGCTGATGCAAAGGCCATGACAGGGTACTTCTTCCTGCCATGCTTCCCATGGCTTGCTCAGCTGGCTTTCTTATAGAACCCAGGACCACCAGCCCAGGCATGGCCCCACCCACAGCTGCTTCCCCATCAGTAAGTAATAAGAAAGTGTTCTACAGGTTTACCTGGCAGCCCAGTCTTTGGAGACATTGTCTATTTCTGTCTCTCTCTCTCTGTGTGCGTGTGTGGTGTGTGTGTGTGTGTGTGTGTGTTTCAAGACAGGGTCTCTCTGTAGCTCTGGCTGGCTGTAACTCACACTGTAGACTGGGCTGGGCGGCGCAAACTCAGAGCACTAGGATTAAAGGGGTGTACCACCACTACCCAACTGGAGACATTTTCTTTTTTGGGAGGGGGGAGGGTTGGCTTTTCGAGACAGGGTTTCTCTGTGTAGCCCTGGCTGTCCTGGAACTCACTCTGTAGACCAGGCTAGCCTCGAACTCTCAAACTCAGAAATCCGCCTGCCTCTGCCTCCCAAGTGCTGGGATTAAAGGTGTGAGCCACCACCACCCCCCGGCATGGTGATTTTAATTTTAATCTTTTATTTTTATTTTTTCGAGACAAGGTTTCTCTGTATAGCCCTGGCTGTCCTGGAACTCACTCTGTAGACCAGGCTGGCCTCGAACTCAGAGATCTGCCTGCCTCTGCCTCCCAAGTGCTGGGATTAAAGGCGTGCGCCACCACCACCACCCTGGAGACATTTTCTTAATCAAGGCTCCCTCTCCTCTCAGATGACTTTAGCTTGTGTTTAGTTGACATAAAACTGCCCATCACAGGGTCTCACTATTGCCCTAACTGGCCTAGAGCTCAGAGATCCTCCTGAGCTGGGATTCCACCATACCCTCCCAAACATTTCACTAAAAAAAAGTTATAAATGATTTTATGTGTCCCAGTGTTTTGCTTTCACATGTGCCTGTGCTAGAGGTCAAAAGAAGGACTAGGACCTCATCCCTGGGGCTGCAGTTATACACGATTCTCAGCTGCCACGTGGGTACTCTACAAGAGCACCCAGCACCCTCAGTGTCACTTTAAATTCTTTTAAACTATATTTTATTTGTGTGTGTGTCGAATGCCCATGTGTATGTGTGATGAAAGGAGTTAACTCTTCTACCACACAGGTCCAGGGATTAAGCTCAGGTTAGCGGGCTTGGCGGCAGTCTGTACCAGCCCCATTTCACTTCCCTATTTGCTTGCTCTCCACCAGGTGTGGTAACACCTGCCTATCCTCCTAGCTCCCAAGAGACTGAGGCAGGAGGATCAGGAAACTCCACGACCACCCTAGACAAAGCAGTGTTTCTTTTTACCCACCCCTCCCCACGCAGTAGTTGTCTTCTCATACGGAAGGAACCAGCTCTGTACTGTGAGCACCTCAGTGGAGCTTGTATGGCTTGTCCGCGCTAGTCTGTCGAGGCTGTGTCCCCCACTGGTCAGAGGTACTGTGCCCTGTGATGCTGACACACGCCCTGCCAGCACTGTTCAGCACTGACCCTGAGCCATGAGTGGAAGAGGCTGGGCCACAGAGTGGACTCCAGCTGCTGAACTACCCATGGGGTCTCTAGGACTTGGATGAGTCCTCAGGGCTGCTCTCTGAGCTGCTCTCTGAGCTCTGTGGGTTGTCATACCAAGCCTTGTTTGTTTGTTTGTTTGTTTGTTTGTTTGTTTGTGGAGATCGGTGCAGGGATAAGGCCCAAGACTTGGCCACTGTGAGAGGATGGGACCCTGTATGCCTTGAAGGGTGCTTGGAATGTGTTGTTACATCAACCCCATGGTGCCGGTTGTCTTTTGTTTACCCACCCAGCTGCTCCTTTGCACCAGCAGCCTCTCTACCCTCACACCCACTTACCCCCCTTCCTTTTTCTTAACCCATCCATTCGTGCTTCCTTCATCCTTCAGTCCATTCATGTGTCTACCCACTATCCATCTACTTGTTACTCCATCCATCTGCCTTAGTTTCTTTCATGTTGCTCTAATAAAATATCCTGTCAGAAGCAACTTTAAGGGAGAGGGGGCTGGTTAGTCCATCGCCATGTGGAAGTCAGGGTAGGGCTTTAAGCAGCTACTCACATCCCTGTGGTCTTGACTGTTTCAGATCAGGGGATAAACACACATGTATATTTGTGCTTAGCTCTCCCACTTTCGAGATTCCCTACTTAGGGAGTGGTGCCATCCATCCACAGTGGGCTGGTCTTTCTACCTCAGTTCTAGACTTTGAGCCCTCGTTGTTTAGACTTTCTTTCCTGGTAACTATAGATTGTGTCAAGTTGAGGGTTTAAAGTAACCATTGTACCATTCATCCATCTGCTCATCCATTTACCCACATCAGCCTACCCCGTCATCTATCCACCCCCACATATTATCCATTAGTCCACATAGCCGTCAACCCGCCCATCTATCTACCCACCAGCCCACCATGTGTCCATTCACCCTGTCAGTCCACATGACTGATTACCCATCTACTCACCATCTGATTGCAACTGTCTTATTTCAGGCAGGGGAATGGGGGCTACTTAAACTGGATAAGGGAAACAAGCTGACATGGCTACCAAGAGTGGGTGGAGATAGTATTGGCCGTGCCAGCAGATGGGGGTGGGCAGCCATTAGAGCAGACAGTCCAGCCTGGTGGGGCATAGAGAGGGTCTGTTCCAGCAGTCCAGTGGAGGCTGAGACCATGCATGTCTCTGATCATGAACAGAAGTCCCAGGGACCCATGTGCAGTGTTGAGTTGGGAAAGAACCCATAATTTAGCAAGAGAGGCTGCTGGAGAACAGGGTTACCTTCTGCTGCTTGTATTGGTGGCTTTCCTTTCATACAGAGGGCCCGGCTTTTGAGGGTAAAGGAAAGCGGGGGCTTGAGAGGACCCAGGTCTTGCCAGGGCTCTTGGTGCGGGAGCATTTGCTCGGTGCCATCTTTTTAATGTCTATTTTTGCCTCTTTCGTGTCCTCTCTTACAGCCCCCACCTTCTGGCCCCTTCTCCTCCTCCTTGGGAGGCACAGGATTCTCAGATGACCCCTTTAAAAGTAAACAGGACACTCCCGCTCTGCCTCCGAAGAAGCCCGCTCCTCCACGGCCCAAACCGCCCAGCGGTCAGTACGCTTCCTCCTCTCGCGGCACCCGCCGGTGGGGACAGGGCGGCGGGCACAGGGCCCCTCCATTGAGCAGCCCAGAGTAGAGCAGACCCCAGGCCAGAACGTCTCCCCTCTGCCAAGTTGCCTCCTTGTTGCTCCCCCTTCCCCCTCAGAGTGTGCTGTGTGTGCTGTGCTGTTTCCCTGGCCTCGTGCCTTTTTCATGGGGGCTCAGGGAGAGTTTGGGGTGGCTACAGCAGGGGCTCAGGGTAGCCTTGACTGGCTGGGCACTGGGGTAAAGTGGTGGCTTTCTTGGATGTTTTGGATGAGCAGGATGGCCTGGCTCTCCCATGCTCTGCTCAGCTGGTTGAGAGAAGGCTTGCCCAAGGGGCTTCCTGCCCTCTTCCCTGTAACCTTGCTATCCTGAGCCCTGCTTTCTAGAGAGGGCCATTGTGCCCTCCCCCAGCAGATTACTTGTGGCTTTCATGTTAAGAGCTAGGGGCAGAGCTCGCCGGCTTGGTGGAGCACTTGCCTTGTGTGCCCAAGGCCTTCACTTGATAGCCAATCTTGTGAAGAAGAAGAAGAAGGGACATCTGAGTGACACAGATGTATGTGCAACGTCTCCTTTCCAGTCCATAGTAAGAACAGGTGGCCCTTGGAGGGACCTAGCCTGCCCCAGCTCACTCGGTCCATATGATTGACACTTTGTGTATAGCCCACCTGCAGAAGATGGGTAGAAGGAAGAGATCGATCCTGAGGAGGCTGTGCTCCCATCTTATCACCTGGGCCCTCTGTACAGTTCCTCAGGGACAGTGCCCACACTGCCTTCTTTACAGATGAGTCCCAAGGGGGTCTGGCCAGCAGACTGTGACTAGAGTAGGCTCTCTGAAGTACTGGGAAGGGGCAAGAGCCTGAAGGGCGTTTGCAAGAGCTGTTGACCCAAAGTGCAAGGGAGCCCTTGTGAGAGGAACGGTGCCCTGCAGTCCGCTACCTCAGTAGCCTCATGTAGTGGCACTCTGCCCAGGATAGACTATAAGCATGTACACAAGCACACACCCACATATACATGCCCTCACACACAGGTGTGCTCACATATGTGTTTCTTTTCCTTTTTAAAATGTTTCTTTATTTTATGTATATGAGTATACCATTGCTCTCTTCAGACACACCCCATAAGAGGGTATTAGATCCCATTACAGATGGTTTCAAGCCACCATGTGGGTGCTGGGAATTGGAAGAGCAGTCAGTGCTCTTAACTGCTGAGCCATCTCTCCAGCCCCTCACGTGTGTGTTTTCTCACTCAAGGCTCACATGGACCTTGAAAGCAAAGGCTTGAACATGTGTGCTCCTGTGTACATGTTTTGCATATGTGCTCATGGTACCAAATGTTTGAGTGTCAAATGAGAGTGCATTCCCTTAGTGTGCCACACTGCCTGTGTCAGAGGTGCAGTCACTCACGTACATGCTTGTAAACATGCCTGTCCACTCTTGCATCGTGTGTATACACAGACATGTGCTCTCATGGGGAAACACACCATCAATGTGGAGACCACCATCCCACACATCCTCCCATGTCCTTCTGTGTGTCTGCTCCTCATGCTAGATTTAGAGTGTAAGGATAGCCTGTAAAATGCTGAGCCAAGTCTCTCAAGACTAGGTCCAGGATTGGGACCCCAGGGCTGTCAGCCAGCCCTGTCTGAGGCTCACTGGACCTGCCTCCTTAATGATGCCGTGCTGGGCTCTGCCACAGCAGTTGTGACCTTGGGAGGCCGGGTGCGTCTGTTCTCTCTTCCGCTGCTAGTGAGACCATGAGATACACAGAGCAGGCAATACGATGCCCATTTACCACAGAGGATGGAGGGCATGTGGACCATCCAGAGTCACGGGGAAGATGGCATCTGCAGCTGCCTTGGTCCCCACTCTGCCCATTACTTGTCTCTGTAACTTGTCACTTGATCTTACATCAGCACTCAGGAGAACCTAGCCAGGAGAGTCCAGCATCCTGAGAATCGTGGCTTTCGTGCATTCTAACCCATGAGCAGAGCACCTGTGAGGCCTAAGCATTTCTCATTTCACTCTACCCAGAAGCAGCAGCTGGACAGAAAGGCGCGGTTGTGTACACGCTGCTGGGTGGTAGGTACAGATGTGTGGTGGAGGCATGTCATCAGCCCAGCATTCCTAGCTATGGTTTTGTTGATCTCATCTTAGTCTAACCATAGAGGTACCACTCGATACCTGTGCACAGCTTAGGACCCTCCCCTGCCTCAGCTGACCTCTTAATTAGCCTTGTCTGATAGGAAACCATTTGGCTTTTTGCGACAGCTCCCTGGTTCATGCATGGATTTGGAGCACAGCATGCACTTTCTCTGCCCCTGGCCCGTCCTCATCATCAGGCCTCACAGCCACTCACCCAGGTCGATGGGGCTACAGTGCAAACTGACCAGCTCCAGCGCTGCGCTTGCTCAGAAGTCAGGGCACTGAGAGACATGACCAAGTGGATGTGGGACCTTTATCTTATTTTATGGTGTTTGAGACAGGATCTCTATGGTGACTGGGAACTCAGCGATCCCCCTGCTCTACCGTACACTGTCTTTGAATGGTGCTTTTCTGCTCACCCATTTTCCATTGGGGAAAACCCTATGACCAGTGTACAGCAGTAACTACCTTTAGCTGGTCACACCCCCATCACTCAGTTCCTTGGGATGTCAGACAGACGTGGAGCTGTGCAGTAGGCTGGTCCCAGCATGAGAAGGTAAGGGTGCCTGCCCAAGGATCCCCATGGATGGTTGACCTTCTGACAGAAAAAGCATGCCTTAGTGCTTCCCCAGACACTATGTTTTATCTGACTCAGGAGTCGTGAGAAACAGCAGCTTTTCAGCAGTCCCACTGCCCTGTGTGTGTGACTCTTCTAGCCCAGGGACAGTGACTCCTGAAACCCTGCTGTATCCTTGAAAGTGGCTAGTGGGCTCTGGGCCACCTGTCCAACTCTAAGGGGTTGTTGAGTCTGGCTACTTTGGGGGATGTGAAGGTCCCAGGCAGATGTCCCTGGGCAGCCCTGAGTCCACGATGTAAGTAAAGCACTTGGCACGGTGATGTTGTGCGGGATCTGCATTGTATTGTGTGCCCACCCTCCAAAGCCACCTATATCACCTGCGCCTGACCCAAATGAGGTGACAGTTCAGAAAAATGTCTTCTGTTGAAAGTGTTGGTATTTAAGGTGTCCAACTTAAAGCCAGCCCTGGGTCGCCTGAGAGTCATCACCCAGGATGAGTGTCTGTGTGGGTCTGGGGGTGGGGGGCGCTGTGGTTATGCACTATTGTGCTATTGTATTCTAGCTCAGAGTTAGTCTCTGCTCTCATAGAGATGTTTGGTCTGTCACAGAGTCTCCCCTTCCTAAGCTTCTGGACATTCACTGCTGCTGTTAGCAGCTGAGGTGGCCAGCAGCTTGATGCTAAAAGGGTATAGTTTTCTCCTTGAAGCTTCAGAGTGTGAGCCTTAGACTGCTGAGGTGTGCATAGAAATTGGATGTCTTGAAAGCTCTACATTCTCATGCCTGGAGATCTTTTCTAGAAAGGTCCGTCAAGGTATTAAATAACCTGCAGGTGTCTGTCTGGGACTGAAGCAACTGATTGCTTTCAGACACACGCAAAACAGCTCTGAAACCTGCCAGTTGGAGTGAGCACACACCTCCCTCAGGTAAACAGTGGTGTATTTTCTGCAACGGACGGGGATGGAGATCAGTCAGAACTCACCGCTGAAGTTTCTAGGTAAAAGTTGTTGATTTGCAAAGAGAGAAACAGATTTTTTTTTTAAGCGCAGGAAACGGCTGTGTGGGCGTCAGTGATTGGGTTGCCTGAGATAGCGGGATCCTGGCGGGCCCCACCCTGCCACTTCCTGCCAGTGCTGCCCTGCGGCTCCCAGCAGAGCCTACCCGATGCCCCAGCAACACCCGGTCACCAGCCAGTCACCTTTAACCTCTCCCTAAGTTAATGATCATCTTTATAACTCTCATGACCTCTCCACCCCATCTACAAGGCCAGATGTACTACAGGAATAAGGTCATGGCAGCTTTTGCCCCTTCCCCACAGCGCCACTGAGAGTGAGCTGTATTAGTGAGCAGCCCTCACTCACGCTACCCAAGAATGCTCTAGCCTTGTGTTGAATTGGATGCCTCTTCCAGAGCAGAAGCAAAAGTCATTCTCCTTGAGCAGACAAGTCCTCTCCCACCCATGTGCAATCTGCAATCTATGCAGAGGGGCCATGGCTTTCTCACAGGGTCACTTTGTCACAGGGTACAGGCACAGGGAATATCCAGGATTGTAAGCAGCTCTCGAACTGTGTGCTCTCGAACTTTCTGTGAGATCCCAGGAAGAGGACGGAACCTGGGAGTCAGGGCCCTGAGACTGGCTGTCCTGTCTGTGCCCAAGCCCCTTGTTACTTCGTATTGTCAAATGGCATCACTGTCTGAGCCTGTGGTTAGCACCTCTGCCCTGAATATAACTACTTTAATTCCGTTCCCACGATGGTGGCAAAGAGATAATGTGTTGGGTACACTGGAGAGTTTAGAAAGGAACATACTTGTTCCATTTCAGGAAAATTCTGGCATAGCTAGCAGCCAGGATGGCCAGAAGGCATTGAAGCAGTCCCCCCATCTCCCACACTCACTCAGTGCACCCATTGCCCTGCTATTGCCACAGCAGCCCTGGAGGGTCTGTCCCAGGGCCCAGTATAGCCATTTGGCTGCTGTGGGTGCTGGCTGAGGAGATACCCATAAGCTGTATGGGTTGCCTTCCCAGGCTGTGGAGGAACCCATGCTATTCTAGCTGGTTTCAGCAGCCTGCAGGCTGGCTGCTATTGGCGGCAGTTAGCAGAACAGTTTGAAAATAGAAGTAGTGCCTACCTCAGCACACCCACCCTTCTGCAGTCAGCAAGGCGCATCCAGTGGGTGTCCCGTGGCCTGATATTCATTAATGAGTAAATGCCTACAGTGGAGGTTCAAGGGGACCTGCAAGATGTAAGCCCAGACAGACAGATTCTTCCTACATGGCCTCTGTGGTAGTAAGTGGGCGGGAACAACTCCCAGTCCCTCACTTGGCTGAAGGTCTACCCTTTGATCACCTAAAGGACTCATACTGGGGCTTCAGGTATATAAATTATTGATGTGTACATGTCCCCCTTATGGTGAGCTCAGTATAGTTGCTCACAGCTCGTGGTCATAGAGATTGAACATTAAAGAGAGCCAAGTAGGAAACCCCTCCCCCAAGTCTCCATGGTCCTCTCCAGGCTGTGACCCTTTCCATCACAGGGCGCACATTCCCACTATAGACATCACAGTCTGTGGTGACTTTATAAAATGAGGCAGGGCGTCTACCTGCCCTTTGTAGAGGTATCATTCGGGTTATGTTTGCACCCTGTAGGGAGGACAAAAGTGGGAGGCCCTGGCAGCCCCTGTGGCTGTGCATGGCAAGCACCCAGGACTCCCCCACCACCTGGCTTCTGTGTAGATAGCATCCCCTGAGCGCCCACTCAAACAGAAGGATTGTGGCAAAGGTGCTACTGGAGGACAAATGGGGGACCTGTCAGTCTGTTGCGCAATGAAGACTGACAGGTGCAAGGCATGATGGCTCGTGTCTGTGATGTCAGAACACAGGGCAGGTGGTTTGTGTCAGTTCATGTCAGCCTTGCCCTCGCCTGTTTTCTTCTGCAGGCTAATGTCACCCTTCATCAGTTCCTCATCAGAGATCATAGCAGCCTTGTGGGAAAACTGAAAGAAAAGTGTCTTCCTCACTTCAGATTCATGTGTCCTTTGTGGACCCAGAGCAAGTGGCCACATCATTGTCCACTTGGCCTGCCAACCCCAGAGATTCCCATGACCCCTGCCTACTTGACAGCAGACAAAAATAGTCCCAGAACTTGTGGAGATAATAAATATTTGTTCAGCTTTTCTCCTCAGCTCAGACCCAAACCTCATCCTGTCCCCTCCAGTGTGCTGAGCTGGTCTTCTCAAAAATTGGTAAATATTTTTGGTGGGAAATGTCAGCACCATGATGTGATCTGGGACCTCAGATTTTTTTTATCACCTGGACTGCACTGCTGTGCTGTGTTGCAGTCTGCCTGGTCTTCAGGACTCCTGCCTGCAAGTTCTCAGTGGCTGAGCCAACAAGGCTGTCAGATGTCAGAACAAGTCACTGGGAGGACGGAGGTGTGGGTGGAAAGGATTCCTTTCTCAAGACAGTTAAAAGTTTGAGTCGGGCAATCTGATTTTTCTTTCTTCTCTGCCACCACTTAATCTTGTTTTGATGGTTGGCCAAGGCAGAATGGGTTGGAGTCCTTAGTGACCTCTTGATGTCCTTGCCCTGTGTGTGTCCCTCACTCAGTTCCCACAGAAGGACTCCCAGAAGCCTGGTGTGTGAGCAACTGGTACTGTTGAGAGTAAAGGCACTGAAGGTGTGTTTCATCTGGGACAGCTGACAGTTGTATGGTACCATGTCAGGGTGCACAGCAGTGTGGGAGAGCCCTGGGTCGCAGAGGATACTGGTGAGGGTGGGGCAGCTCCCCTGACCACAAAGTTTGTCTTTGTTTTTCTGGTTGTCTTTTGGGGGGTGTTTTTCCTGTATTTATCTCCCATCTACAGAGCTGCATTTTTTTAAGTACAGCAATTAATTGTGTCAACAGAACTCGGAGTCTGACAGGGGCAAGCTCATGCTCTCTCTTGGTTGTATTTTGTTTTATTTGCATTTACACACACACACACACACACACACACACACACGCGCGCGCGCCCTGTACCCCAAGCTGGGTTGCCTGGAACTCCTCCTCACAGTCCACTCACAGTCAGGGTGCTAGGGTTAGAGCTTGTGTATGTGGTGCTGACTGGAGCCCAGGGCTCCCTGTTCTCCCAACATTTAGAGACATTAGACATTTAGAGTGTTCTAACATGTGAGCCCCAGTCCTGACATTGGATATTCTTTTTTTTTTTTTTTTTTTTTGGTTTTTCGAGACAGGGTTTCTCTGTGTAGCCCTGGCTGTCCTGGAACTTACTCTGTAGACCAGGTTGGCCTCGAACTCAGAAATCCGCCTGCCTCTGCCTCCCAAGTGCTGGGATTAAAGGCGTGAGCCACCACCACCCGGCAGACATATATTCTTCGTAATCGGGTTTCTAAGGACCCTGCACCCCAGATCTCTGACTGCCCTCCTGCATCAGCCCCTTAAATGGAGAGCCCCTCTCGGAGCTGACTGTTGGCAACTCCAATGCATTTTCCAAGCCTGGCTCTGGGAACTGCTCAGAGAAATCCCTGAAAAGCAAGCTGGGAAAGAGACAGGCACCTTCCTCCCCTGTAGTCTCTGGATGTGCTGGCTCTATTGCTGAGGAGACAAACAGCCTCGGAAAACAGAGAGAAAAATTAAAGAAATTCCTGCCAGGGTGGGGCTGGCCACTGAGTAATTTTTTTTTTAGCAGAGTACGCTGTGGTAAACCATGGAGTTCGTGTTGTTTTTGCCGAAGTCAGTGCTGTGTGTGGTTTCGGTACACCGCTCGGGCGGCTGTTGAAACTGCTGTGGTTTCCACATAAGGCCTACTGTGCCTCTCTAGTCCCCTCAGCTAGTGCACCGGGGGTGCCATGCCCGCTATGGGCACCAGCCTGCGAAGTTTTCATGTAACTTTTTTGTTGTTTGTTATTTTGAGAGGGGTCTCACTGCCTGTCTCAGAACCAGTCCCTCCCTGGCTGGCCTCAAACTCAAGAGATTCCCTATGCCTGGCCAAAAAATGTGTTTATTATCATTACATTATTAATTATACTTAGGAGCTTTGCATTTATCTCTTGCCTCTGTGTTGGTTTACTGTGTTTATTTGCTTCTGTATATCCGTGAGTCAGTGGCATGCAGGCGCGCGGTCGGATGCGGACAGAAACTGACAGGAGTCAGTTCTTCCATTGTGTAAATTTTAGGGATTGTTCTCGGGTAATCGGGCTTGGGAGCAAGCAACTTTGTCCGCTGAGCCATTTGACAGTCCCTTGTTTTGTCTTTGAGACACACCCTCTGTATGTCTCCCATACTGTCTTTAGACTCCAGATTCCCTTCTCAGCAATGTTTAGTTTATTCTGATCCCTTCTCCGTAACCATTTCTCCATGGTCATATCCAAAGATCGAAAAGCACTGTGACCTTGCCTCCTGCGACTGGGGCGGACAGAGTGACTTTGTCACACTCAGAATCAACTCCACCTCAGAAAATAGGGAAAGCAATTACAGAGTTAGCAGAAGTGGTTACATAAAAGCAGGAACTAGACTCAGCCTTAAAACAATACAGCCACCAAAAATAACTCAGGGTGCCAAGTGGGAAGCCACGCACAGCTAGGGGCTTCCATCACTGCAGGGCCATGCCAACCTGCAAGTGGCAGGGACCTAAAGCACCTGTACGCCTTCTTGACAGCACCAAAAAAAAAAAAAAAAAAAAAAAAAAAAAAAAAAAAAAAGCACCCAAGAGAAAACCGTCATCCTCTGAAAACAAGAGGCGCCAGTTACTGCAGGCGGGTTTCTTGAGCACAGTCACAATTTCTAAATAACGGTTTCAGCTGCACCAAGTCTTGATGTAAAAGACTCTTTTCATCTCTGAGCCCCTCAGTATTCTCAGAAGCCTCAGCTTTACATGGCTGCAGCCAGCTGGCTTCCCAGCCACCCCTCCCGGCAAAACTCTTTGTTTCTTTATTTGTTTTGCTTTATTTTTTTAATCCTCCAAGCCAGAGGAAACAGAGTTCTCCATCAAAAAGAGAGAGGTGCAGACGTGGCTAATCACCTCCTGGCTCTGCTCAGGTGTCTTCAGACCTGCTGGCCTTAAATTATTATTGTTCATTGTTTTTGAGACAGGCTCTCACGTAGCCGAGGCTTGCCTTAAATTCTAGGTAGCTAGTGATGAACTTGAACTCCTAGTCTTCCTGCCTTAGTCTCCCTATGCCACAGTCAGGCATTATGGATCATGCCTAGTTATTCATGGGTAGGGAATGAAACCCAGAGCTTTCACTCCATGCTAAGCAAGTTCCCTACCTTTGTTTTTATTATGTGAGACAAGGCTGGTTATGTAATACAGTCCAGCTTCAAACTCAATCCTGCCTCAGCCTCCCAAGTACTGGAATAGAGTCTACATAGCATGTTTAAGACTACATGAGACCCTTTTTTCCAAAAACAAAAGAATCCTGTTTCCAATAGTGACCTGTTGTGCATAGCTTAGGGTTAGAACTTTCAACCATGGACTTGATGGTGGGCTGTGGAGACAGGCTGAGAGCAGATAACACAGGCTGGGTAGGGATGTGTGAGGAGATCCCTCCACTCCTTATGACCTTCCAGGGTCCAGCTGCTGCTGCCTCGAGCCTAGCACCTTACCCAGTACTCAGCCTGCACAGGTATATGTTAGTGTATGTTTGTATATGGTAGGAATGGGCTTCAGAAACCATGGTAGCACAAGATGTCATCTGATGAGAAAGAGTGCCCAGGTTTGGGGGTTACTGCAGAAGTCTAGGAGGAGAGTTGGTATGGTCCTGGGCTTTTCTGATTTTCAAATACTTGGGGACTCAGATTTTATGCTGTGGAGGGCCACATTCACTCAACGCCCTTCCTCCCATCTCCTGATGGGGGACGCAAGATGAAGAGCCAGACTCTTGGATAGAGTGTTCATCCCTGAGAAGAAAAGGAGAAGGCACACCAGGCTTTAGTCACAAGGGCCACAGGCAGTGACAGGGAGGTAGGTGAGCCAGGCAGTGAGTCTGCACTGGATGTGGATGGGCTGTGTGAATGGGAGGGAGGACTAGTGGGGGACAGGTGGAGCATGATGATACCAGGCTGGTGGGGAGATCTGAGCAGAGGGAGAGGTCAGGTCTCCCGCAGGACCCCGGGCAAAAGGGATTTCCTTGAGAAGGAAGTTGTAGAGACAGCAGAAAGAGTACTCAAACGAGGACAAGCACCTTGCCCATGTCCCTCTGCCTGACTTCTCTTGGCCGAGTCTCTTGGCACATGGGATGTGCATATAGTTATGTTCATAGCAGTGTGGGGACTGAAGAAGGAGGCTCAGCAGCAGCAAGACCCTGCCTCCATAGCAAACATGTATCTGTGGTTTGTGAGCCTCCCCAGCCCCTGTTGCCTGCGTGCTCGTCTCTGGTGGAGTGGGTTTGCTGGGCACTGGCTGGCAGGGGCTGGAGGTTGGCAGCAGGGTAGAGAGCACAGCAGGGGTACTTGGGAATAGGAGAAGCCACGGGGGGGGGGGGGCATGGCTGCTCTAAGGAGCCAGGTGTGCCCTCCCTTCTAACAGTGTCTCCAGGTCTGTAACCATGACCTGGGCAGAAATCTAAGGAGACTAGGTGTGGTGGTGCATGCCTTTAATCCCAGCAGCCAGCTTGCTCTGCATAGTGAGATCCTGCCTTTAAAAAAAAAAAAAAAAAAAAAAGGGAAGCAGCAGCCTTCTGAAAGGACAGTACAGTGACATTCAGTGAACTCTACCATG
The DNA here is from genome assembly GCF_004785775.1 of Grammomys surdaster. Taxonomy (NCBI): domain Eukaryota; kingdom Metazoa; phylum Chordata; class Mammalia; order Rodentia; family Muridae; genus Grammomys; species Grammomys surdaster. The sequence continues at coordinate 937,565 of NW_021620509.1, forward strand.
GCCATGCATCTGCTGTGTCCCTGTTGAGTATGTAAAGCATAGCACTATAACAACTGCAGGAACCCTTGGGTACCCTGTCAGGTTCTTATCCCCTGATAGTGGTACCAGCTTACTGTGATGTGAGACTTAGTTTTCATGGTGCTGTACCTCTGACCTGAGTTAAGCTGAGACACAGCCTGGATCTGACCTATTGCACTTTACAGCTGTGGCCCAGCTGCTACAGCCGCTTCCAGAAGAGAGCTGGAACCAGGGCTCTGTCAGGCGCATGCCAGCATCAGATAGCTGCTAAGTGTCACCCACAGGCAGCAGCACCCTCAGTCTCTTCATTCCTGCACCACACACAAATGGGGAAATTGAGACTAGCTAACCCTCAGAACTTTTCCTCCATGAGCCCCAGATCAGAAGGTGGCAGATTCAAACTGAGATTGGAGCCCTAGACATCTGGAAGTTCAGAAATAGGGGTAGGGGATTTATTGGTTTGGGGAAGCAGAGCACAGTACTAAGGCCTTTTCTTGCACTTACCCATTTTCTGGGAGGATGAGTGCCATCATACAAACAAGTCAGAACAGCCTTACAAGCTGCTTCTCTCCTTCCATGTTGGAGCCTGGGATGGCTCAGGCTTTGTGTTGTTCCCACAACCAGGTGTCCAGGGTCAACCACTCTAGTTTCTTTCTGAATGATGACTTTGAAACCATGAGAGATACTGTGGGTAGTTCAGTTAACACCAGGGAGTTATGCTGACCTGGCTCTTGGGGCTAATGTATCAGCCATGTTGGATGTCTGGACCCTGGGTGCTCAGGCACAACAAACACCAGGAGGCAGGAAAGCTAGACTGGAGCTTCCTCCTTTTGTGGTGTGTGCCTGGTGCTTGTCACCTGCAGTCATGCCCTGTGCTCTAGTGAGTTGGTGTCATCACCAGGGGGTCCTCCCTCCCTGCTCTTTCTGTCCTTAGAAGTTTTCAGTGTGTTATTCTGCTCAGCTGTGATGTGCTGGGCTAAAGCTCATGGTAAAACAGATTGCCAGTCTCATTCTGTAAGTATTCTTTGAATGGACACATAGTAACTGTAGAGAAGTGTGAGCCAATGACACTTTAGAACCAGGATGTTGGTACAGGGAACCAAACATTCTGCAAAAACAATGTGTCCATAGCTACTAAAGACAGGTCCAGTGTTAGCTGCTGGTGGGTCTGTGTGCATTTACGTGACCTGAAGTGAGGTTGGACAAGGTGTGGCACATACCTGTCAGCTCTGATCTTGAGCCAGATGTGGTGGCACACACCCATCAGTGCGTTTATGTGACCTAAAGTGAGATTGAGCCAGGTGGTACACACCTGTCAGCCCTGAGCTTGATAGACTGAGGCAGAAAGATGAGTTCAAGGCCCAACCTGGCCTACATAAGATCCTGTCTTAAAAACAGCTTTTTTTTGTTTTTTAAATCACTCTTCTGACACCGTTCATGACCTTGTTCACCTCTGCTGCAGGTTACTGTAGAATGTAACTCCATTGTATAACAAGTACAGAGAGGGCATGGGGTCCTGGCTCCAGACCTCCCCACCCAAAGTCAGAACCCCCAGGGCCACCCTTCTCGGAATGCCCAGCTTTCCCTAGAGAGACAGCCAGGTCCCCACTCTGCAGTCCACCCTGTCCTAGTAAGTAACTTGTGTTTCTTTTCTTTTTTTTTTTTTTCCCTTTTCTGTTTTTGTTTTGTGTTTTTCCCCTAAACTTTCCAGGTCAGAGTACACCTGTAAGCCAGCTGGGTTCTTCAGCCTTCCCTGAGTCCCCTGATCCATTCCAGCCACTTGGGGCTGACAGCGGCGACCCGTTCCAAAATAAAAAGGGGTTTGGGGACCCATTTAGTGGCAAAGATCCATTTGCCCCTTCCTCTTCAGCTAAACCTCCTAAGGCCTCTTCCTCCGGCTTTGCCGACTTCACCTCTGTAAGTTGAGTACTCCCTCGGCAACCTTCCTGCTCCTCGCTTGCTGCTTCTCAGGGGGTGGGGGTCCCTCTGCAGCTGTGGACACCTCATCGGTCGCTGCTGATGCCTCCCGACAGTCACCAACTATTGCTATTTATTCTGCGCTGGCTTCTGTGAGGCAATAGACTGTTGATAAAGGCAAAGGCGAGAGCCATGGCTTAATGAACTGCAGGAAGATGAGATCTCTCCAGGGAGAGCGGCACACACACACACAGCATGCCTGCCTCAGTGCTCAGTGGCTTGTGATCTGTGTCCCTCAGAAGATGTTCTTTGAGACAAGGCCTAGCTGTGTAACACAGGCTGGCCTGGAACTCAAAGAGTCCACTTGCCTCTGCCTTTAGTTGGTACTGAAGGTATGTGCCAGCACACCGGTTCATTGTGTCTGCAGGCGGAGCAGGCAGGCACTTCTCAAGACCAATTACAACATTTCACCAGGGTTCTGCTGCCTCCAAAAAGACCTTTGCGTGCCCTGGGGTCAGTGGGCCTGCCCAAGTGCACCATGCAAGTAGGAGACAAAGGGTCCAGGCAGGATGTCCAGAGAGTGGGAATGTCTACTGTTCGTTGTGCTTTTGTCTGATTCCATTTTATTAGCTACACTGAAAAATATTTCAACCTAGATGTCTACCCTGGAGCCTCTTCTCTTTTCCAAAGGTTCAGAGATACCACTTATCCAGGCTAGAGACTTCCTGGAAGCATCCCGGGCTCTCAGTAGTACTGCCTTGCTATCTGTGTAGAGCCTGCCAGCCCCTTCAGCATGTCCTCAGCACCCTCCACCACCTTCAGCATATCCTCAGCACCCTCCACCACCTCAGGGCAGCCTGTGCTTGGTGCTGTCTTCCTGGAATCCATTTCACCCTTCAGGGCGCGGCCATTTTCTCAAATGTTTTCCTCTGTGCTTGTGAAGCTCCTTGCCTGGCTGTCAGGAGAGACTGGCTAACTGCTCTGTTTGCTTATATTTGTTTCTTTGAAATAAGCCTGGACCTTATTAGTCTGTAGCCTAGAATGACCTTGAGCTACTTACTGATCCTTGCACTCCAGCCTACGTGCAGAGCTGGAATGACAGGCGTCAGGCGAACGAACCTGGAGGGCTGCAAGCAGAGCCTGCATACAGCCCTGGCTTCCATTCCCAGTACAAAACAAAACAAAGCAAAGCAAAGCCCACTTGTATTGCACAGTAAATACCCTGGTCCTCTCCAGCATATTGTCCTGTGGCTTAATTTGAATTGCCTAAGGCAGAGCTGGGCCCAGTGGCAGTCACCTCTCATCCCAGTACTGGGAGGCTGAGGCAGGAGGATCTCAAATTGAGGCCAGCCTGAGATACAGGAGGAGATGCTGTCTGTCTAAACATATTAATAGTAATGATAATACGTTGGCCCCTGGGAACTTGTAACTATTTGGCCCTGCAGCCCATTCGGTTCTGTTGACAATGCCTACAGTATGTGCCTTCAGAAAAGTGACATTATTAGTAAAAACCAGAGACAAAAGCACTTTGAATTGTTTGTGTATCACCAGGGTTATTTTCTGGTGAAAACTACTAACCGCCAAGGCCAGAGCTGGTGCAGTGAGTCCAGCATGTGCCTAGCATGCCCTGCCCTGGCATGGGTAGCCCATCCCACACAGCCTTCCTTCTCAGCAGCAGGATCAGGAGTTCCAGTTCAGCCTGGGCTACAAAAATAAAATAATCCGTTTAAAAAAAAAAAACAAAAAAACAGTACAGCTGTTGGCACGTGACTCCGGTGCTGGGTTCAGGCAGGGAAGAGTGGTGGTGGGGCTGAACCACAGTGTAGAGAAATGACTGGCCTTTCTGAAAAGCCAGTTTACTTCCTGTGCCCACACAGCAGAACACCCGGTCCTGTCACTTTGTTATGAACACCAGGCTCCAAGCTGTGACTGGGCTAACGAACGACTCTGTTGCCCCAGAGTAGTTTCAGGCTTCAGTTTTCTTTTCTTTTTTTTTTTTTTCTTTTTGTTTCTTTCTTTTTTTGTTTTTTGTTTTTTGTTTTTCCGAGATAGGGTTTCTCTGTGTAGCCCTGGCTGTCCTGGAACTCACTCTGTAGACCAGGCTGGCCTCGAACTCAGAAATCCGCCTGCCTCTGCCTCCCAAGTGCTGGGATTAAAGGCGTGCGCCACCACCGCCTGGCTCAGTTTTATTTTTCAAGTTTATCTCTTTGTTGTTTGGGTTTTGAAAAAGGGACTCACCCAGTCTGGTATCATAACTTGTAAGTGCAGAGATTTCAGACACTGCACCATACCTAGTTTAAATTCTGATTTAAACACTCTCATCTCCAGATGGGAAACCAAACCCTGCCTGGCCTGGCCTGTGGTCTTTTATCGTATGAAGTTATTACCCTCACCACTAAGAGGAGCCCTGTGTTCCCATCAGTACACATAGTCTTCTCTGGAACAGGACCCTGGTAGGCTTTTGAATCTCCCCTTACTGGGCCTTAAATATACTGCCCTCCCAGGACTTGAGATGGCCCGCCATGAGCCCACTTTCCAGGATCCTTGGGACTTTAATACTGTACAAACTCAGAAAAAGCTGTCATCGTGTACAGAAAGCAGCCTGCTTAGTTTGGGCTTCCAGAAACTGATGTCACCCAAGCAGGATGGCCACTGCTATCCCTGGCACCTGCTGTGGCACCTCTGAACTTTCTAGTATGGGTGACTGCCCTCAGCTACTTACCACTCACAGAAGCTTCTGGTTTGTGACTGTAGCTTCAGTAATGCACTCTTAGTACACCTGAAGCCCAAGACTCTATCCCCAGCACTGTGTAAAGCAGGCTTGGTGGTGCAGCCCTGTCAGATCAGGAGTTAAAGGTCATCCTCAGCTAGTTCAAGTCCAGCCTGGGCTACAGGGGACCCTGTCTTAAAGGACAGAGGAGCCAGCACTAATTTCAGCAGGGGCAAGTGGGTCTGAGCTGGAGGGAAGCCTGAGCTGCAGAGAGAATTTTCCTTAAAAGCAACAAGAATTTTCTTTACATCCAGGCAAGCCTTCTGCTTTAGCAGGGCATGGTGGTGCCCATCAAAGTTCTAGGGAATTCAGGGCCAGCTTGGGTTGCCCAGGTCCCTGCCCTACAGAACAAACAGCCTCAGGCTATGAGTATGCTCTTCCTTAAAAGCAGTCAGGTTTTTTTTTTAGCAGAATAACTTGCTGTTGTCTGTACAGCTTCCTTGAGAGCCAGGCAGACATCAGACGGGCTGGGCTGGGCTTTGCAAGTACCTCCATGAACAAGCAGGGATTGGGGACAGAGCCTGTCTGCATGCTCTATGCAAGGGCATTTCCAAATTTCCAAGAGGCTTCAGAAATAAAATTTTTACTTCTTGACACAAATTCTCAATGATGGTGGTGTCTGAGAAAGGTGGACTCTTCATAACTGCTCTGGGCCCTGAGATAGTACAGAAGGTAAGCAGCACCTGAGCTGCTTTCTTGGGGCACCTAAGACACACAGGTTCAGCTCCTGCCCCTTATGTGACCCAGGAGAACCAGAGGTGGCCCAGTCCAAGTACTTCCAACCAGCAATAGTCAGTAAACCACTGAGAAATGTTCTTTCAACTCAAATGCTTGTTGTGTTTGCAGAGTATATGAGGCATGTCTGTGTGGGATTCCCTTTCTTGCCCTCCAGCTCTGAAGTACCCCAATGTGTGGGTTGCAGTATGGGAGGGGCCTTGCTGCTAGACACTGATGGGGGCTTGTCTGGGGCAGGATGATCTGTGACTGTCTGTGGGAACAGACAAGGGGACAGTGTCAGTTACTGGTGTCTGTTGACAGATGATTCTGAGGGCCAAATGCTATGGCTGAAAAAGCACCCACCCTTGTTCCTCCACACCACCCTGCAATGCTCTCCCTCCCCGAGGAGGCTGCAGGTTGTCAGTCTCACTCACTGCTGGTGTCTGTCTGCTCTGGAGGACTGGAAACTTGTCCCTAGTGTTACAAATATTCCCTGGAAGAGAGTGGTTAAGAGGACTGTTGACATCCCTGGACAAGCAGGGGCTCCCTTGGGGGTTGAAGCCTCTCTAGAGGGCATGGAGCAGAGTAATGATTGGTAGAATGTGGCTGCAGCCTTAAGGAGTATGGGAGTGTTGACAGTTAGAAGTAGCAGAGGCAGGATTGGTTATTGTTCTTGGCCAACCTGGGCTTCATAAGGAAACCCTGTTTCTAAAGGAAACAGAGAAAAAAAAGGCTGTAGAATGTGCCTGGAATTATTGGACCTGCCTACTAGAACCTTCCAGGCCCAGCTGCCTCTCTGTGTAAGGATGGGTGCCTAGCCCTTCAGTAGGCAGCTCAGGTCAGATGCAGCCTGGGCCTCTGGTTGTATCTGCCTAGAGCCCTGCACTCGCGCCCTGAGCCCTCTCTCACTGTCCAATCACTCTTCCTTTGTAGTTTGGCAATGAGGAGCAGCAGCTGGCCTGGGCCAAGCGGGAGAGTGAGAAAGCGGAGCAGGAGCGGCTGGCGAGGCTGCGGCGGCAGGAGCAGGAGGACCTGGAGCTGGCCATCGCCCTCAGCAAGGCGGATATGCCGGCCTAGGTGACGCAGGGGAAGCTGCAGCTGTCTGTATGTACACACCCATGCTCAGAGCGAGCCCCACTTCAAGCCATGCCATGCCACAGCCAAGGCCAGCTGGCCACGGGGCCTTAGGCTACAGGGGCCTTGTTGAGAGGCAGCAGACACAGCTCACTCCTGTGGGTGGGCCAGGAAGGCAGCTGTAGGTAAAAGGCCTGGAACCTGCCTATCTCTGAGGTGATGGTGATCCTTCAGCCTCTTCCTTCCAATCATTCAGTGGCTGACAGAGAAGGCCTCCAGTCTTATAGCTGCAGACAAGCTCCACCCCAACCCTTCCTTGCATCCACAAGACACCCCCACACATATGATGTATGCATTTGTTGTATAAAAATGAAGTTTGGATGATTAATATAAAATATTTTAATACAAAACATGAGGCTATCTTCTTTTGAGTCAGGAATATGGGTCAGTGGCAGAGGGACCCTCCACCTGGTCCACTGAGGACTGCTGGCCCTCCCCATCAGGGCTGGGGAGAGGAGCCACACTGTCTGTCTGTTCTAGTTGTGTGTGAGTGGTGAGCATATATGCACAGGTACTAGCAGAGGCCTAAGGGGGTGTCCTGTGCCCTGGAGCTGGAGTCGCAGGCATTCGGAAGCCTCCCAGTGTGACTGATGGGGCGCTCAGCTCCTGAGCAAGAGCCTCGTGTGCTCATAACTGGTTTTTTTGCCACTTTATTTATTACACTTATGTGTGTACAGGCATCCATGGTACACAGTGAGTGGTCAGATGTCAGTTCTTTCTTTCAACCATGTATAGCCTTCACACTGAATTCAGATCATCAGACAATTCAAGTCAGCAAGTACCTTTACCCAGTGGAAATGTCACAGAGCACTTTGTTGTGGGTAATGGTAGCTTCGGTCTGTTTGTATTTAATGTCTGCATGTCTGTCTATGCATCCGTGGTACCCATGAAAGCCAGAAGAAAGTGCCAGGTTCCCTGGAACTGGCGTTACAGATGGTGGTGAGCACCCTGTTGGTGCTGGAAACTGAACCCCACTCCTCTGCAAGAGTATTCAGCACTTTTAACCCCTGAGCCATCTCTCAAATCCCACTCAGATATTAAATTAAAGGCAACTTGAAACCACAGAGAAACCAGTTTGGCACTTTTTTTTTTCCATTTTCCAAAATGCATCCGTCCCCCTCTGCATGGGGGAAAATGGTAGGTTGCTGGACACCCACCCCATTTCTTCTCAGTACCCAAAACGCAGCAAGGGCAGCTTGGCAGTCTGATCTGCATAATTACTTCCAGGACAGCCAGGACTGCATAGAAAGACCCTGTGTCAAAGTAACACAGGTCTGACATCTGAGATCAGAAGTGCTCCGGGATACACAGCTTTCTGCATGCAGAAAAGACGTGGACATTCACCATCCAGTGCTGGGCAGGTGGAAATGCTGTGGCTGTTGACTATCTGTGTGAACAGCCTCAGGCCATGGCCCGGGCCGGACGGCCTTGTGATTCCCTGGAGCGTACTGTTTACTTCTTGTGCTTAGACTCTAACTTGGGGTTGGAATGGGGAGCTGGGGAGATGCCTGCTGCTCTTGGAGAGGACCCAAGTTTCCTTCCTAGGCCATTCATAACCATAAGTGTCCTAGTTCCAGGAGACCCAGTGCCCTGTTGGCTTCCCTGGGTACTCAGCCACCCACAGATGCACATTTTAAAAAATGGTTTAAATAATCTTGCCAGATATGGTGGTACATGTTTTTGATCCCAGCTCTGAGGAAGCAGAGGCACAGGCAGGCAATAAATGCCTTTAAAACTTAAAATGAGAAAGAAAAAAAGTCCTAAGAATTAAGGTCTAAACCAAGGCCTGGAGCCTGCCCGGCTGGTGCCCTTCCATGGGGCTTTCCCTAGCTGTGCTAGCTGTAGACAGCACATGACAAGATACTGTATAGACCTGGATCCAAGCCCCAGAATCTCATTATGATGTGAAACATTTCAGAAGACCTCAACTAGGCATCACTCTAAGCTCACACTTATCACACCAGAGAGGGAGAGGCACACAGATCTCTTGAGTTCTAGGCTGCAGCTACATAGAAAGACCCTGTCTCAGAAAGAGGAGGGAGTGAGGTTTTCAAGTTTATATTTTATTTTCAAGGGTGTGTGTGTGTGTGTGTGTGTGTGTGTGTGTGATGTCATGCGTGTGCAGTGCCTATGGAGGATAAGATAAAGGCATCAGATCCCCGGGACCTGGAGTTACAGGTGGTTGTAAGCCACCCACCATGGATTCTGGAGATTGAACTGCAGTCCTCTATGAGGACTCTTGACCCCTGATCTATGTCACTCCAGCTCCATATTTTACCCGATGGTTTTTTTGTTGTTGTTTTGTTTTGTTTTTTTGAGACAGGGTTTCTCTGTGTAGCCCTGGCTGTTCTGGAACTCACTCTGACCAGGCTGGCCTCGAACTCAGAAATCCACCTGCCTCTGCCTCCCAAGTGCTGGGATTAAAGGCATGCGCCACCACTGCCCGGCTTTAGCTGATGTTTTAAAGTGTGGAGTGGCACTCTGCTGTGCAGGTCCAGGTTCCAGCTGTCATGGAGAAGCCTGGGAAGAAGCCGAATCCATGGTTGGTCAGCTGATCAGAGCTACAGGGGTGTGGAGGGCTGGGAATGTTGCAGGGCCAGAGCCTAATTACAATTTATCTGTGCTAGCTTTCATCCCATAGTAGTCATGGCTTGCCCACCTCCTTGTGGGACCCAACATCCCATGACTAATGGGCAGGAAACTCCTTGGGATGTACCAGCTTCGGGAAAAGAAAAACCAGTAATCGCCATCGCTTCTGTCAATCTGAAAGCCAGGAGTCATCGCAGCAACTGCAGCTAAGCGTCCCTCGGTTGCTGTCAGCAGCTGAGTGATGTTTCCGTGATGGTACATGAAAGCCCTTGGTTCGTGATTTTGTCACTGTAAGAACTTAACAAAATGGCTTCTGTTTTGAAGCGTAGACTTTGAGGTGACCTGAATGTGTGTAGTTCATATTTTGTTCCAGAAAAAAGTCTCTTGTTCCCTTTGGGGTAAGACTGCTTTTGCATCCACCAGTTGATGTAATTCAGTCAGACTTGGTGGAAGGCAGCCTACCATCTGCTATCTCACCAGCCCCTCACTTTTCTTTTGTAAGGACCAGTTTAGATTTAGAATCACAGAGATGTAGAGAGTTCCAGAAGTCCTTTGTATCTCTGCCCATTCCTGCATCTTAGTTACGAAGCTAGCTGTCTCCACTTCCCCTCAGACTTCTCCATTCCAGAGCCCTTCGTACCTTTAGCCCTGGTTTCCTTCACTCCTGTGAGCCCTGGAACTTCATAGACCTTCTTCCTATAGATCTTGGGCCTCCAGGTAGCATGTGTGTGCAGTGCCCTCTGAGGCCAGAAGAAGCCATCAGATCCCTTGAAATTGGACTTAATGGACTGTCCCAAGCCACCATGTTGGTACTCGAGCCCCAGCCTTGGGGCCTGGCTTTTAAGGCTTTAGTGACCAGGTGTTCTGCCCGAATCCCTCTGTGAGAGTCTTGTTCAGAATGCTAGAGAAGGGTGACGGCTTCATGGAAGAAATGCAGACAAGAATACCCTGGAGGGAGTGCAGCTAAAGGGCTGGGAGATGGTCCAGTCAGGAAGACCTGAGTTTGAGTCCCTGAAAGCTATGTAAAATAAAGCCTGGCAGGATGGTGCACACCTGTACCCCAGTGCTGGAGACAGAGACAGGAGGATGCCTGAGGTTCACTGGCTAGCCAGGCCAGTGAGCTCATCCTACCAGAGCTCTGGGTTCCCTAACAGACACAGTCTTTAAAAAAAAAAAAAAAGATGGAGACTGAGGAAGACACCTGACACCTGTGACATCATCTGACCTCCGAGGTGCAGAGAAGCCACACCCAAAAGAAAAAGAATGGCTGCAGGCAGCCAGCCAAGGCACCGCACACTTAATCCCACATTCCCGGAGCTGAAACAACTAGCCACATGGAAATGCCATGTCTCAAAAAAAAAAAAAAAAGTAAATAAAAAAAGCATACAGCCCTGTACTCCATTCCTAGATCCATAGGAACCAGGCTTGGGATGTGATTCCAGCATCACGGAATCAGGAGCAGGAAGATACGGATTTCAAACTCACCCTGGAAAGCGGCTTGGAGTAGACCTCAGTGACGGACTGGTCTCAGAGGTGGGGGGGTTGGGCTTGGTAGTAGACTATCCTCAGTAGAGCCGCAGGGTGTGGGGAGCCACTGCCTGGGTCAAGGTGTCCTGGGAAATGAACCAACCTAGAGATTTGAGCCAGGACTCTTTTTTTGTTTGTTTTGTTTTTCAAGACAGGGTCTGTGTAGCCCTGACTGTACTGGAACTCACTCTGTAGACCAGGCTGGCCAGCTGGCCTTGAACTCAGATCTATTTGCCTCTGCCTTCCTGAGTGCTGGGAGTGTGCGCCACCACTTGGCCTGAGTCAGGCCTCTTAGAGGCGGCTTCGCCTTGCAGATGGTATGAGCTCACTTTGATTTCATGTCACAGAACCAAACTGCCCCTGCCAAGTGGCAGTTTAGCACCTGGAGGTCAGACTCCTGTAAGGTGAATTCCTAGGTTTTAAGCTGGTTTTATGGGAAGGCCGTGCATGTCCTGAGCCCCTTCTCCGAGGCTATTTTAGGACCAAACAGGAAGCAGCCAGAAAACAAATGGCTGTCACCAAAAATAATGGACTTAATATCAGATCTGTTGTCTTTCAAATGTGGGCCTCCCACCCTTACTAAAAAAAAAAAACTGTCCCCAGTAAAAAGTTCCTAAGAACTGAACAAATTGTATCAGGAGGTGAGATTGGAAAAAAAAAAAAACACACACACACAACAACAACAAAAAACCCCTGGGAAATGAAAACATGATTGTTATCTCTGTTTATTCCAAAGAAGTCACATGACAGGGCAGCGGCCTGCATGACTCTTTAGAGTGGCCTTTGATTTGTTTTCTGGCTGTTTGTTTTGTTTTGTTGGGGTTATGTCAGTGTAGCTAAGGCTGGTCTGAACTCCCGATTCTCCTGCTTCAGCCTCCTGAAGTTTATCTTCTTTATTTTAAAAACTTTGTCAGGTTTGGTAATGTGTTTCAGTGTGTGAAGGCAATAGCTGCCAGGGGCCTGGATCCTGTCAGCTATGGCACGTGTGTTCACACACAAACACACATACACACACACTATGTCACATGTATTCACATATACAAGCTATAGCTGTGGCACATTTCTTCACACACAACCAGTCTTCAAGCTAATAATAATTATAAAAATAATAATAATAAAATAATAATAACAACAAAAACTTTAAAGAAGAGAAAAACTTTTAAATGTGTATTTTGTCAGTGGGTAGTGGTGTGTACACTGTCCTAGCATTTGGGAGACTGAAGAAAGGAGAGTATAGGTGTGAGGCCAGCCTGGGGTACATGGGAGACTCTGGCCAGCCTGCTTAAAAAGCACCTCCCCCCCCCCATTAAAAACAAACAGTTATACTCAAGAGTAACTTCACTGGCTGCCTGAGAGAGAGGTATGAACATTGGCTTAAACATTGCCTCTGACTGACATGGTAAGATTTAATGTGATTAAACACAACCTCCAATCATTTCACTCAGACCTGTGTGCATTAGTTACAGCAGTGCATGTCATCGATCACCTCAGCACTTGGGAGGTGGAGGCAAGAGGATAAGGAGTGAAAGGCCAGCCCGCGCTGCTTGAGAGTGCCTCACACTACAATAAATACAGATAAATAACCAAGGATGGGGGTGCATGCCTCCCATCACAGCACATGGGAGACAGAGGCATCCTGGTCTATGTAGCAGACTCAGGCCAGCCTGAGCTACATAGTGAGACTCTGGCTCCAAATAAATAAACAGCAAATCACATGACCTGTGAGACAGCTCAGGGGTGAAGGTGATGACACTCAAACCTGAGGACCAGAAGGAAGGAGAGCCTGACTCCTGGAAATTGTCCTCTGACCTCCACATGTGATCATGGCATGCACACACACACACATTAAACACATAAGTGCAATATTAAAAAGCAGTGATACACATGTTAATCTGGGTGTGGATGGAGGTGGTGGCACACAACTTTAATCCCAGCACTCAGGATGCAGAGGCAGGTAGATCTCAAGGAGTTCAAGGCTAGCCTGGTCTACAGAGCGAGTTCAAAAACAGCCAGGGCTACACAGAGAGACCTTGTCTCAAAAATAAACAATCACTACAAGAAGGCCTACAGAGTCAACTAACCTGGGCCATGGGGTTCACAGAGACTGAGCTACCAACCAAACAGAGTGTATGAGCTGGACCTAGGACCCCGACACATTGTTTAGCAGATGTGTGGCTTGGTCGTCTTCTTGTGGGTCCAATTGGATCAGGGGCTGCCTCTGACTCTGTCACCTGCCTCGGATCCCCCTCCCCAACTGGACTGATGATCAGGCCTCAGTGGGAGAGGATGTGCTTAGACCTGCTACAGCTTGATGTGCCGAGACAGGCAGGTACCCACGGAGGCCTCTTCTCTGCAGAGAAGGGAAGGGTGATGGGCATAGGGATTTGTGAGGCTGGGGCTGGGAGGAGAGAGGGTGCAGTGAGACCAGAATGTAAAGTGAATAAGTAATCAACAGAAAAAAATCAGTCAATCAATAAAAAGGCAGAAGAAACAAAAAAGTGGGGTGAGAGGAGAGGGGACAAGTCAGTCTCCTGGCACTCCAGGGGCTGAAGCTGGAGGAACAGGCTGCCACACCCCATACCACTTTCTACAAGTTTTTTTGTCGTTGTTGTTTTTCTGAGGGGTTTTGGGGGGGAGAGGGGTTTAGGAAGAATGTGTAGATTAGTCATTTCAAAGTCACTCTCTTTGCAAACTAGAAACAATAAAAAAAAATTCTGGGCTTGATTGGCCTCCTAGCTTCTGTAGGTGTCCTCTTTTGTGTGAGGCTCAAGACTGAAGGAACTCTCTTTGTCATGTCAGCTGCACTGGGCAGGTTAAGTCCGGATTCTTCCAAAGGTCAAGGTCGGGACCAGTTGCCCAGTTCAGTCTGGTTTGTTGTGACCTGTACAATAGCTTAAAGCAAGACAGCGGGTGCTTGTAAGTGTATGTTAGAACTCTTCTTCCTGGACCAGGCTTGACCATTTTTAGGAGCATGCTGGTTACGACTTTAAACAACAACAAATACAGAGTCATATAGCTAGCCCTAACACACTACATACCTGTGGATAATTTTGAACTCACAATCTTCCTGCCTCTATTTCCCTAGTACTGGATTGACATGGTTGTGCTGCCTGGTTGATGCTGGGGAGGGAGCCACTGAGCCATAGCCCTAGAACAGTGTGTATACTGTGCACAAATATTCCCATTTCTGTATCTAACAAGTGGTTAAAGGTTTTGAAGCAGGTGGAATGTGGTCCCGTCTAGTCAGGACATTCCCTCGAGCCCAGGAGTTTGAGGCCAAAGTGGGTAACACAGACTCTACTTGCAATATAACAGCCCGGGCTCGGGAGATGGTACAGCAGGTTAAAGACTCTTGTTCTGTTCCAGGCCCCACCACTGCTGTGAGGAAAGCAGGTGGGCCTTGACCCCCTCAGTGAATGAATGAGCAAGGAATGAACAAATAGAAGCAAATGAGAAGAAACTGCCAGAACTAAGCAGTCACAGCCAGCCCTCTGTGTCTCTCCTGCCAGGTCACCTGACAAGCAGGCTCTCCTGCAGAGAGAGTTTCCTCTAGCTGTCCCCAGGACTCCAACTACCCCCAACCCCCACCTCCCCACCCCAGCTGGGAGAACTGATATCTTGAGAGTCCTTTGTTTCAATAACGACTAAAGGGAGGCCAAAGGCCACAGGCAACCAAGCCAGAGTTCATTCAAGTCCGGTCTGAATTGCATGTCAAGAGGCCAGTATGGGCTTTGAGAAATCCTGGCTCAAACAGAAAAAAAAAAAAAAAAAGGAGGGGGGTGGAGGGTTGCAGCTAGGTAGCTCAGCCTGTAAAGGCGCTGCTAAGGCTTGTGACCTGAGTTTGATCCCACAAACTCAACTCACATGGTAGAAAGAGGGGAGACTCCAGCAAGTTGTCCTCTGAGTTCCACATGTGTGAGAAAGTGTGCACATGATAAGTAAGTGTAAGAAGAAGGCAGAAACAGCCCACGCCCCATGTGTATTTGTATTTGAACTCATTAATCCAGCGATGTGTAGCCCATGAACATGTGTGCCTGAGAGACCGAGGTTCACCCCACATCCCCTGCCAGGAAAGGGCAGAGGCCCCAAATCCCCAAGACTGTCTTAAGGAAAGCACTCAGAAAATAAGCAAGTACATAAAACAGACGTGTTTGTGCGTGTATGTGTGTGTGCATGCGTGTGCGTGAGTGTGTGTGTGGGGGGTGCACATGCGTGTGTTCGTGCATGTGTGTACGACCATGTGCGTGTGTGAGACAGAGATGTGTATGAGTGTGCATGTGTTAAGAAAACTAGTTTACCAAGTGGCTTGAGGGCCTTAATGTCTTTGTAGTAAAGACAAGGGGCAGAGTTCTCACCATAGGAGCCCCCCACCTCAGGAAGGTCAGTTTGTAGCAATTGTTCAGCCATAAACACCAGCTTCCAAAGCAACAACAGATGGGCTGGAGCTACAGCCTCCTTTCCTGGTTCCAGGTCCTGAGATAGGATGTCCTGGCTCCTGAAGGCTGGGGGTGGGGGGACCCTACCTTGGGCCACTCACATCACTTCCCTCCTGTCATTTTCCCTTAGTCTTGAGTGTGGGAATCAGAGGACACCTGTGGGAAGTTGCTCTCTCCTTCCGTCTGTGGATCCAGGGGTCAGGCTTAGTGGCAGACACCTCTGCCTAGTGTACCTCACCAGCCTCTCATGGCATTTCCACACATGGAACAGACTTTGCTCATACTCATCCCTGTCACCCTCACCTGCCCCCCCTCACTTGTGGTTATCCCCTTTCTGTCCCCTTCTGTTGTGCACATATATATGAACATGTGCTTGTGTCCCAAAGGGCTGAAGAAAATAACTCTCCCTTATCAGCTATTAACCTATTAACTGCCTGTCGTGCTCAGAGATGGGCAAGCATCCTGAGCCCCTTATGCTCCATGATGGAGTGTTCAAAGTGTAGCTGCAGGTGGTCACAGCTGACAGGCATTCAGGAGCACAAGGGCCACTGTGTCATACCTGGAAAACAGCCATCATGGTTCTCTCTCTGTCTCTGTCTGTCCCCTCCCCCCGTAGAGCAGGCTAGCCTCAAACTCACAGAGATCCATGTGAGTTGCCCATGTGCTGAGATCTAAGGCTACCATGCCCACCTGGTATGACTCTAAAATCAGAAAGGAGGTGAAGATAAGGGAACCCTGCCTGCTGCTTTCTTAGTGATTTCAGGCACACAGGTGATGGAGATCAAAGAAGGTCAGGTTCCCGGTGTATTCTGGGATCTGACCATTCACAGGACCCAGTACCCTAGAGGTTGGGTTGTCTAAAACCAGGATGCTAACTCTAAAAGCTGAGGCTGGACCAGGACACTTCTTGTTCAGGGCACAGAGGCCACTGCCCTTCTGTGACATAGCTGGGTGGCATCATAGTTTGTCCTGACTTCCACGGTTGTTATTTTTGTAGCTGACAATGAGACTTACTGGAACTGGCTTGGCACTCAGGCTTAGAAAGCGCCTGTCTGCATTTAAGCTTCAGCAGTTGGAACACATAAGCCCCAGAGCCCGTGCCCTTTCCACAGCTTGGCCCAGACAATCACTCTAAGGGATCCAATGCAACAAGAAGAAGCCCTCCCAAGACTGAACGCCGTGGAGCCCTGGTCCTCTGCTGGGTCTGCCCATCTTCCCTCGTCTTCCCAGGGTCCTCAGCCCCCTGCCCCTGCTTTCTCAGCCACAGGGAGAAATGTTCCTTCCCACTTTCCATCTCTTTCCCTCTTTTTGAAGACTGCCAATAGAACCCAGGGCTCTGCACATGCTGGGCCAGCACCCTACTTCCTGGACATGCTTCCCCAATCCAGCAGAGTGTGGACTCCAAAAGGCATCACGGAACACACCCACCCCTTTGTAGGCTGGGGCTAGAGTGAGTTGCAGGGATGCCCTGCTGTTGGCTGGTGGGAACAGGCTCTGCTGCTGTGGCCACCAGCTCTTGAGATGACAAGCCCTCCCTCACAGACTCACGGATGACTCAGAACGATCCTCCGAGCCCCTGGCAATATGGCCTAAGTCACTCTGGGGCCATGCTGAGGAAATGAGGTATCAGGATGTGTTTGAGGTTTTGGGGTTCAACTGAACTGCTCTGGGAATATGGAGAGTTTTGTTCCCATAGCCCACGTGGATGGGCTGGGTCCATGTTAGAGCCAAGGACAGGGACAAAGTCACCCCAGCTCCTAGTCCCAGGATTTTCCCATTTCACGCTGGAACAACACAACACAGAGGCTCTGGTTGCTGACTTTGTTTCTCTTGACCTTGGGACAGTCCCCAAAAGGCCAACCTAAGGTTAAGGTTGAAAGCAAGGTTAATTGAAATGAAGACCAATTCAGAATGTGCCATCGCAGGCTGCATAGGAGCCTGCTAAACAAAGCAACATCTGCTCGTAAGTGGGAAAAGAAATATCCCTCAGCCGGCAGTGGTAATTCACTTTCATACACAGCCAAGCAGCTGAAAACCTGCAACACAGGGGACTCCCGTGCTCCCATGGGACTCTGGTGTGCCCCCACACTCTACTCCCTGCTGAGATTCTGGTGCTCCCCCACAGGACCCTGGTGCTCCCACTCAATCCAGTTGCATCTTTGCTGTCACCCTAGGAAGTCTTGAATGCTGGGTTTCTGTCTCTTTTCAGAGACAAAGCCACGATGACAAGCCATGCTACTAAGCCTCCTCTGCTGGAATCAAATAGCCATGACCCTTCTCCCTGAAGATACCAGGGCTAGCACAAGTGGAACCAGGGTGGGTTTTGCAGATGAGGGACGCAGAGGGATCCATGGGTCCAGGGAAGGGCTTTGTGATGTAAGGAGCCGTGGTCCTCCTGGTGGAGAGCAGAGGAACTCAGAGATGGGGATGAGATGGGAGGTGAGGCTGCACTGGGGAAGTGAAGGAGAGGGATACCTAGCAAATGCAGTTCTTCAGTGTTCTAAAGGACCTAGCTCTACTGGCCAGCCACAACCCCAGTTTCTTACTGGGGGGTTCTAGGCAGGGCTCCACACCTGAGCCACACCCCTAACCCCTCACTGGGGGATTCTAGGAAGGGGTTCCACCCCTGAGCCACGCCCCAGGTTTCTTGAGTACTATCTTGCCTGAGCCCCAGCCTCAGCCACTAATACACCTTCTCTTTAAGACAGGGCTTCAGTTATTTAGTCCAAGCCAGCCTGGAACTTGTGATCCTCCTTCCTCATTGTTTCAAGTTCTGGGATGATGGGTGTCACAGCCTGTATTCCTGAGCCTCCCTCAGTTGCCCCAGTGGTGTGTGATCCTGATCTTTTGAGGCATTCAGGCAGCTGTCATGCATGGTGGCTTTTGTTGGGCAGCATCCACAGTTGAACAGGAGAAGGGCAAGTGGACTGGGTGCAAACAGCAGTTACCCCACAGGCCTCTCCCAAGTTCCACCAGCTCTGGCTGCTGCAAATCCTCAATACCAGTGGCACCCAGAAGCTGGGCCACTGTCCGAGGCCTCCAGCACCCTCCCAGCTGTCTCCCCATTTCACAGAAGAGGAAACCAAGATCTAGAGTAGTGGGACCAGGTTAACACTGATGTCACTTGGTGTGAATGACAAAGGATTGGTCAGATGTCTTATGTAGCCATTGCTTGTTTGTTGTTATCGAGTGTTTTGTAGCCCAGGCTGCCCGCAAACTCACCCTACACCCCTGAACTTCTTACCCTTCGATCTCTACCTCTGAAAAGCTGAAATTACAGGCATGTGCCACCACGCCTGCAGATGTGCTGCTGGGGATGGGCCCAGGGCCTCATGCATGCTGGGCAAACACTCTACCCACTGAGGGAGCCAGCCCCAGACCTTACTTATTTCTTCATTTTAAAATTTTTTGATCTGGGGGCTGGAGACATGACTCAGCGGTTAAGAGCACTGTCTGCTCTGCCAAAGGTTCTGAGTTCAATTCCCAGCACCCACATGGTGGCTCACAACCATCTGTAATGGAATCTGATGTCCTCTTCTGGTGTGTCTGGAAACAGCTACAGTGTACTCATAAATAAAATAAATCTTTTTTTTTTTTTAAAAAGGATTTTGCTCTGTGGTGAGGAGATTGAGCCCCAGGCAGTCTGCCTTGGTGCTGCATATCCAGCCTTTCCAAAGCCTTTGTTTGTTTCAGCTTTTTATGTTTAGTGCTCAGATGGCCCAGTGGTTAAAAGCACACACACCCACACAGGGCACCTCATATCTACCTGTAACTCCAACACCAGGGAAGTCTGACCTTCTGACCTCTGCAGGCACCTGCACACAACTAGCATATACTTATGTAGACACACACGTGCACATAAATAAATATACATTTTAAAAATTAAAAAGTTTGCCAGGCGGTGGTGGCGCACGCCTTTAATCCCAGCACTTGGGAGGCAGAGGCAGGTGGATTTCTGAGTTCGAGGCCAGCCTGGTCTACAGAGTGAGTTCCAGGACAGCCAGGGTTACACAGAGAAACCCTGTCTCCAAAAACAA
>NW_021620509.1:956809-984285 GCF_004785775.1 Grammomys surdaster
AAAAAAAAAAAAAAAAAAAAAAAAAAAAAAAAAAAATTAAAAAATTTGAGACAGAGTAACATTAAATTATCCAGGTAGGGGCTTGAGCTTGTGATCCTCTTGCCTCAGCCTCCCAAGTAACCAAATGATTAGCCTGTGTTTTTTCTTTCTTTTTTTTTCTTTTTTTGAGACAAGGTTTCTCTGTGTAACTCTGGCTGTCCTGGAATTCACTCTGTAGACCAGGCTGGCCTCGAACTCACAGAGATTCTCCTGCCTCTGCCTCCCAAGTGCTGGGATTAAAGGCATGAGCCACCACCACCTGGCCAAAGCTACTTTTTTTTTTTTTTTTGGTTTTTCGAGACAGGGTTTCTCTGTGTAGCTCTGGCTGTCCTGGAACTCACTCTGTAGACCAGGCTGGCCTCGAACTCAGAAATCCACCTGCCTCTGCCTCCCAAGTGCTGGGATTAAAGGCGTGCGCCACCGACGCCCGGCTCAAAGCTACTTTTTTATGTGGACTTGTTAGAAACAGGTTCTCACGTAGCTAGGAGTTAACTGCTGATCTTCGTGTCTCAGTTTCCCCAGTGCTGGAATGACAGCTGTGCACTACCAGGCCTGCTCAGCATACTCTAACATGTTGGGTGTGGTAGTGCATGCATGCTTTTGTGCAGGGAGGCCAGCCTGGTCTATGTAAGATGTTCCAGGCAGACCAGGGCTCTTGTGCTTAGTTATGCAGTTCAATACAGAAATACCCAGCCTCCACTTACAGGCACTCCCTGGAGAAGCATGCTGACAAAAACAGGAAGTAGAAATGGTAGGTACCTGGGGCTGGAGAGGGGCAGACTTGAGTGAATCTGGACATGGTTGTCATTCCAGCTCTTAAGGGGAGGCAAGAATCAGGCGTTCAGGGCCAGCCTGGGCTATGTGAAAGCTTGTCATTAAAAAAAAAAAGCAGTTTCAGTTTGGGAGGTGAGAAAGTTCTAGAGCTGGAGGGTGGTGGTGGTTGCATAATAATAGCTCAGCACCACGGAAATGTGCACTTGAGGATGGTGCAGGTCCTGAGGAAGCCCTGAGTTACATCACCATCCTGGAACGAGTCAAAAAACGATGTCAGGTTTTATGATATGTTTTTTAACCAATGTAGTGAGAATTTTTGTTTCTTTAAAAATAGAAATAGGAATGTGCTCTTATTTTAATTCCAGATGTGGGACATGGAGCTGCTTTGGACTGTTCATAGCAGCTGACCATAAGGTGCCTTGTGCTTTAGCTTTTGCCAGCTGCAGATAGTTTCTGTGATTATATGATATTTGGAATTCTGGGGGGGTTTCAGAGAGTGTATAAAAGCTAGGGCCCTGAGAGGGATGGGTTGTTGGTGGTGGTTACGGTTTGTTAAGTTTGTGTACAAAGAAGAAACAACAACAAGAAGAAATTAGATATCATGATGCTGAAGATTAAACTTGCTGTAAGGGACTCCATGCCCCAGTCAGCAGGTAGTCTAAGGATAATGTTGCTCCTTTCCAAGCCCTGACTTTATTCAGGAATTTCTTTCCTCTCTTCCCTCTATCCTTTTTTCTCTTCTATCTAGTGTTAGGGTGCTGAAAGGGCAGAGGAGATAGAGTGGAGAAAGGCAGAAGAAAAAAAAACTCACAAAGTAGCAAAAGACTGGCTACAAACCACAGTAACAAAAAAGTGCAAGGACCAGGAAGGAGACCAGGGTTCCCTCAGGATGAAAAGGGAAGAGGTGCAGGGTGCGGCTCAGCCGGCGAACCTCTGTTCTGTCTGAGGACTGGGGTTCTGATCCCAGCACCCACATCTAGAAACTCAAAAGCATCTGTAACTTGAGCTCTGAGGGATGAAACCCCACTTTCTGGACATCCATGGGTAAAAGTAAAAATAAACCGTTCATTTAAAAGTGAAAAGCTTGGGGCGTGGCTCAGGGGTGGAGCCCTGCCTAGAATCCCCCCAGTGAGGGGCTGTGGGCACTGCGCAGTCTCAGAGCACCTGTCTAGCAGGAGTGATGTCTTGGGTTTCATCTCTAGTACTATTTTTAAAAAATGAGGGGAGGAGCTGCAAGAGGTGGCAGGGGATGGGAGAGGGGGACAGATACCGGGATGGAAAGTAAATAAATAAACTTTTAAAAAGAGAAAGCTTTCACAGGCACAAGCTGAGAGGGGCTTTCTATGCCCTCATCCCTAGCTAGCTCCTCCCTAGTTTCAAAAGTCTTTGCACAGTTGCTCTCTGTGTTGGCAGGAACTTGGCCTAGTATCTACTCACAGAGCTTCAGCTCAGAACCAACAAGGCATTCTCCCCAAAATCTAGAGTATTTGATACACAAGGGCAAGAGTGATGGGCCAGTGAGGAAAGAAGGGGCCCCTCCCAGCTAAAGGTCATCCCAGAAGAACCCTGTTCCTGGACACCAAGGTGATGCCCACCCTCTCCCCTGGTCCCTCCATTGCTCCCTAGTGCCACCCACTTCTGCAGCCCTTGGAATATATTCCTGCTGTGCTGACCTCCCTCCCTGAAGTTGCACAAACAGACGTCTCCCCTAACAGCCTACCCCAGGAAGCACAGATCACTGCTCCGTGGACACGGAGACCCCTCAAAGATAGACTGTAGGATGCACTGTGGAATCCACACTCAGTAAATGTGTCGACAGACTGGCATGGAGAACACGTGAAAGCAAACCTGTCCTGGGGCGAGAGGTCAAGAGCCATGACTGCGTCAGACAAAGGGCCCAGGTTGGAGGCAGTGGTGGCATCTCAGGGGCTGGGAAGTTCACACACACCTGCAAGGGGAGCCGCTGAGGCGCCGTGTCCCAGTGAATCACAAAGAAGTGGTTCTGGCTGTCAGACATGTAGGTGTCTGCATTCCTGGACAGAGAGCCCTCTGGCCAGTTCTAGCTTTGGGCTATTTAGACGGCTCAGTCCAGGACCTGAGCTGGCAGGTGTCTCCTTGGGCCTCGGTCTGGGGCTGAGATCTGAGTCACACCTTCACTGCTTTTGCTTTCCAGGGAATGCTCTGAGGCCTAAGTGTCCCAGGGACCCAGGATCACAGCCTCTTAGTCTGTCTTACCCTGGTAGAAATTTTCCTGGAAAATGCATATCTGCTGGATGTTCAGAGTCTAGAAAGAGCACACAGGGAGGGGTAGGGGTGAGGCTTCCAGGAAATGGGGACCTGGACATGGTGGTACCTGAGCTGCCGGATATTTCTAAGCTTAGGAATGGATATGCAGACGGTTTGACTGAAAGCCAGAGTTCTGCTTTTCCACCCACCTTCACACCAGTTGCCTGTGGCTGTACTCGGAACCCAGTACCAGAACGGGGTCAGCAAGATGGCTCTGTAGGAAGAGGAGCTTGCAGCCAAACCTACAGAGAGGGTTGGGGAGAGAAAGGCAAAAATTAATTCATAAAATAAAATATAGGGAGACCAGGCATGGTAAAACATACCTGCCACCCTTGCACTCAGGAAGCTGAGGCAGGAGGATGGGAAGTTTAAAGCCAATCTGGGTTACATAGTGATATCATGTCTCAAAAACTAACTGGAGCTAGAGAGATGAACTGGCTGTTAAGATTCGGTTTCCAGTACCCACATAGCAGCTCACAACCATCTGTGACTCCAGGTCCAGTGACTCCAGGTCCAGTGACTCCGGGTCCAGTGACTCCGGGTCCAGGGATCCAGTGCTCCCTCTGGATCTATGGGCACCCGCATGTGCATGTGCTCCTTCAGTCCCAGCACTGAAGAGGTATGAGACGTGGATCTCTGGAGTTGGAAGCCAGCCGGCTGACAGTGTGAGTTTCAGGACAGCCAGGACGGCACAGTGAGAGTGGTGTTATGTTCTCCTAGGCTTGCTGAGAGGACAGGACGTAGATCCATTGAGGAAGTCCAGCATGCCTGTGCCTGGAGTCTCGAGGGGTCACAGGTGTGAGCGTCACTCCTGACTCCCAGTGATGGCTGCAGGGGACATGAGGCTGAGGCCTCGGGAATAAGTGCTGAGTGGGTGAGTGATGAGGAGAGAAAGGGAACCTGGGCTCCCCAGTACACAGGAGGCTAAAGGAAGGACAGCTGAGTCTAAGGCTAGCCTGAGCCACTTTGTCTGAAGAAAGGAAGGAAGGAAGGGAAAGAGGGAAGGAGAAGCCACTGGCCTTGCCCTCTCTATGTAGTGAAGGTGCCCCTGAAGTGACTGAGTCTCTGCCTCTGTCTCCTGAGTGCTGGGAGGAGAGGTGAGCACCACCATACCTGGCTCTTCTGGTTGTTTGGAGACAGATTCTGTAGCCCAGGCTCACTTTGTACTTGCAGCAATCATCCTGCTTCAGTCCACATTGAATGAATGACCACATTGGTCATTCATCTGGTCAAGTTATGATGGGTCCACTCCTAACCATTCTGTTATGTCCCTGAGGATCTCATCCGAACCCTAAGGGATAGGAGATGCCACCTTCTGGTAACTGGGGTGGGCAGGGGATAGCTTGTGGGGGGCTGGAGTTGGGAACCTGACAGGTAGCTGGGATAGGGAACGGGGGCTCTACTCAACACTCAGGTCCTAGAGATTGACCGTCAATCAAGTTGCAATGGAGAGTCATTGGCACAGATAGGCACAGGGGACCAGATACTCGCCTGTGCCTTTGGGCCAGCCAGTTATTTTGAGCTGTGGGGAGACTGCAGAGTTGCTGGGCTCCTTGCTGAGTCAGGGACTCTCCCTGCTGACAACACCCCTCAGGGCCCCATAAACTCAGGAAATGCAGTGGGATCTTCTTTCATCTCCATGCCTGCACCCAGCTGGAGGCAGAAGCATATTAAAATCTTCATCCCTCCTCCCCTGTGTGACCCTGCCTTGGGGACCATCTGAAGTCCAGCCCTAGACAATCACGGGTCAGTGTGCAGGGCCCTTCTGTCCATACTGCATCCTGTGGGCTCTCAGATGTTTGCTATAAAGTGCTGGAGTGGGAGCTGGGGAGATGGCTCAGACGTGAAAGCGAGTGCAGTTGGATGCCCAGCACCCATGTGAACGCAGCACGGAGGTGTAACCCGCCTTCAATTGTAGCCACAGAAGGCAGAGACGGGATCCCCAGGGCAAGCTGGCTAGCCTGACCATCGGTGAGATGGGGTTGACTTAGAGACCCTGTCTCATTGAATAAGGTGGAGAGATGAGAGGATTCCAACACTGAGCTCAGCCTCCGCAGGCACGTGCAAACAGGTGATTTAGAATAGCTGACACGTTATAAACGCCATGCGGTTGTATTAGAGAATACTAGAAAGAACACAAGAGGCCAAATGTAACCTCAGCATCTATTTGCATAAGCACTCTCTAGAATATCTAAATGAAACATTACCAAGGATGGGGGGGTGAGACAGAGGGGAAAAACAAAAACTGCTTCTCATTCTGGAGAGAAGAAAGGCTACACCAGTAACTACGGCTTTGTGAAAGCAATTCAGCTATGAATCAGGGCCTACTCCACCCCACCGACAAAATAAGTAAGGTTGGGTTGGGTGGGTTATAGAATGTGAAGGGTTTTTTTTAATAGTTAATGTTATTTTTATTACATTTAATATATTTATTTTGTATGGACATAAAGATGGAGGCCAGAGTATAACTGTAGAACCTAGTTTGCTCTTCCCACTGTTTGAGCCCCAGGAATAGAACTCAGGTGGGACGGCCTCGGCAGCAACTGCCTTTATTCACTGAGCCAGCACGCTGACCCTTCAGAGTTCACATTTCCTCTAAGGCCCTGCCTGGTGCACATGCCTTTAGTCACAACATTCTGGGGGCACTGGCAGGTGGATCTTCTGTGCTGTCCAGCCTGCTGTAGTGATTTCCAAGTCAGTCAGGGCTACATAGACCCTGTCGCAAACAAGTAAAACAAAAAACAGACACAAACAAGGCTGTGGTTAACTTTTCCAGATGGAAATGGTTGAATGTCCTATCTCTTCCCAGAATTCCCAAGAATAGTAATTGAAGTTTTCTTCGCACCTCTCTGGATGGCATGCTCCTGTTTAGCACCCAGGGCAGAGTGCTCTCCCTCTGCTTGACTCACAGCGAGTCTGAGAGTGTCTCCGAGGAAGGCAGGGGATGTCATTTAGATACCATCTACTGGAACCTTAAGGGTGACAATTGAAAATGTCTTAAGTGGGTCTCCTTCAGAGTCCAGAGTACACAGAAGTTAACCCTTATCTGAGTGGGGAGAACAGAGGCCAGATGTCTCTGGGTTGGCCCGTGGGTACACTGCTGCCAAGCAGCATGCTGGAGGTGTCTCCATCCATTGGCATCACACAGGAAGCAAGCTGTCCTGTGCCTTGTGGCTTCCCAGTTGGCCTGTTACTGGCCTCAGAGTCCTGCAGGGGATAGCTGGAGGTGTTCTCCAAGAAAAAATAAATATAGCTCTACCCTGGACTGAGAACAGAGAAATGTAGTAAATTTGAGACCAACCTAGGCTACCTGAGAGCAAAAAAAAAAAAGGTTCGTGGTTCTAGTTTCAGGCAGCGTTATGGGGGAGGCGTAGGGCCATGCAAGTAGTTATTTCCATGCTGAGGGTGTGGCTCAGAGGCAGACCACTGTGCCCCAGCAAAGCAAGCCAAATCAACACAGCCCAGATGATTAAATCATGGGAGCACAGTAGTGCAGGTCTAGGGCCACGATGCTGGCACTACCACAGCACACATCGCCACAAAAGGTAAAAACCAAACAAAAACAAACACTCTCTTGAGAGCATTTTCTTCTAGGACAAGCTCCAGCAAGGAGCTCCGCTCCCTCCTCCCCCACCCCGCTCACGCCCAGGCGGAGAGGCCACCTTGGGGCTCCGGAGTTTTGCAGAAGTGGTTCATAAAGGGCACAGAGAGCTCACCCACCCTCCTCTGCAGTGGAAGTGAGCCTCAGTATTAACTCTCAAAATATGAATCACATTACCATCCTCATTTCTGCTTTTCACAGATTACCAAAGAGTTGTCAGCTGTTTCCAGGGTCACCGTGGGAGGGGGAAGACGGAGAGAGGGAGGAAATCCGTGCTGCTGTCGCAACTGGGGTGAGAGTGCTTTAAAACTGGGCTCTACCTAAGGGTTTTCACTTTCTGGAAGTAACTTGGGCAACTGTCAGTAGCCATGGTTACTGGGGCCCTGGGCAGAGGCTAACGAAAGGGAGGCTGGATGCCCACAGGCATGACAGTTGAGTCTTATTCTCCTACACAGCACAGGTGAGTGACGACACAACTGCCACTGCTGTGTCCATGGTGGGCGTGAGGGACGTGTCATCCCAGCCTGTCCAAAATGACAAAAAGCAGAGTCAGGTGTCACACGTCACCATACTCAAATATAACTGTTCTCCGTGGGGAGGGAGACCCTGAGCTGGCTCAGCTGCGTAAGAGTGCTTGCAGCCTCAAGTCCAGAGGTGAATCCCACAAGCGAGCGAGCCTCAGAGCAGAGCAGCTCTTGAAGTCGTTCTCGGGACTTCAGTACGCTGCAGGTTGTGTAACCCTCCAGAACACAGAAAAATAAACGCAATACAAAAAGGAGAAAAAAACACCTGAAAACGAAGGGGAAAAAAAGCTTATACCATGGATTTTACCCTATAAAAAGACCAATACCAAGATCTGAGAGGCAGAGGCAAAGGGAACTGAGTTTGCACTAGCCTAGTTTACATATTAAGGAAAGAGAACTGAGCCTGGAGGGAGAGCATGCCTTTAGTCCCAGCACTCAGGAGGCAGAGCCAGAGGCAGGTGGATCTCTGAGTTCGAGACCAGACTGAGTTCCAGGACAGTCAGGGCTACAGAGAAACCCTGCTGGAAACACACACACACACACACACACACACACACACACACACACACAGTAACACCTACATACTCCACAAGTTTGGCTAAACCCCAAGAAGGTACCAGGAAAAGGTTTTTAATTTTCTGTTTTCTTTCTAAAAAAGGAATGGCCACATCAGTGGAACCAACGTTTTTCCCAGCTCTGGGATACGAGGGGGGCAAATTATGGCTCAAAGTAGCAGACTTAAAATAACCTGTGCTCAATCCTAAAACAGCATGTTTACATTTATAGAGAACCCACAGGCCTGGCAGCTGGGGGCTGCAGCTGGTAACCTTGGCCACAGGCGCTGCTCCCTGTCCCCTCAGGGCCTCCCCCATCCCCAGCACGACCGTGATTCCTCCAAAGATCCAAAACTTTAATTAAAAAAAAGTCTTATAAAAACGAAGCAGGCGGCAGAGATGCCATCGTCTCCCTTATAGTAACACAGTCTGCCAGTCACTTATATATACAACATTATAAAAACGTTGGGGACAGTAAACTCAAAGGCGTTTCTCACAAGGCATCCAGCCTCGATCCTCTAGTGGGGACCCGAGGGAAATAAGTCAATTATTGCACCATTTTGAAAACATTCTTCACAGGCTCCTGTCTTCTTCCCTGGGGCCTTCAGTCACGGTGGAGGCCAGAACTGGTGGCAGAGTCATTTTCCTGTGGCCACACTTGTCCGGCTCCATCCTCAGGGTCCAATAAATAGCAGTCAGTTTACAAAGAGGCCGTGCCCGGCTAGTGGAACCCGCCACTGTCGCGTATGGGCTAGCCGAATCGACCCAGGCTACATGTGTCGCTTCATGTGCAGGGCCAGGTGGTCAGACCTGGAAAAGGCCCGGTCGCACAAGTGGCACTGGAAGGGCCTGTGACCTGTGTGCTTGCGGTAGTGGCGGGTAAGCTCGTCGGAGCGCGCGAACTTCCAGCCGCAGCCGTCCCAGTTGCAATGATAAGGCTTCTCGCCTGCAGCAGAGAGGAATGACATTGAACCTCAATTTCCCCGAAAGCCTGTTCCGGGCACCCAGCACCCGATAGCACTGCCCCCTCTCTTTCCATTCTCATCTCCCCCCACATCTAAGCAGAACCTTGGGCTCCTGAAGCTGACCACTAGCAGGCTCAGGTGCACCCCTCCCCTAACATTCTGAGACTAGGTCTGAATTCCTGATTCTCTTGCTCAGTGCTGAGAGGACAGGCTCAGGCCACCATGCCAGGCTTTATATGCAGTGCTGGGGATGTTAGTTGGCCAGCTAAGCCCCAGTCCAGCCATCCCCAGCTTCTTTAAATATGTCCCGCATAGGCCTTAATAAACCTGCACTGACCCGAATTCCTGAGATCCGAGTCCCCATAGCCAACCCGTTAAACTGCCACACCCCCTTGCCAGGGTCATAGACTCTGGGGACAGTATCCATTTCCCTTCCGGAGGATGCACAGGGTCTCTCTCCGTAACCTAGCCTGAACTCGCAGCCATTCCCCTGTCGCAGCTCCCGGGAGTGAGGCCAGGCGCCCACCTGTGTGCGTACGCAGATGCGCCTTTAGGTGCGAGCTCTTGGTGTAGGTCTTGCCGCAGTTGGTGTAGCTACAAGTGTGCGTGGCGGCGCGCTTGCGGGGCCAGGAGCGGCGGCCGCGCTTGGGCTTGGCCTCCAGCAGCTCCAGCGGGGACGAGGGCGGCGTGAGGAGACCGCGCGTGGCAGGGGGAGCCAGGCCCAGCGCCGCGGCCGCGTCCTCGAAGAGACCGAAGGCGCCGGGCGCGGGCGGCCCGTAGTGCAGCGCGGGGCCGGGGCCGCCGAAGCTGGGGCCGGGGCCGAAGGGCGGCGGGAACGGGTTGCGGGGACCGGGCGGGAGGCGCGGGGGGCCGTCGGGGCTGAGCGGCGGCGTGTCCGAGGGCGGCGGGGGGCGACCGGCGGGACCCCGCATGCATGCACCTGTCGCTCCCGGGGCACCCTCGAGTTTCAGCCCGCGCGCTCCGCGGGCCAGGCCGGGCGCGCAGCCGTAGCCGCCGCCGTCCACCTCGGGGGGCTCGGCTTTCACTAGCCGCCCGGGGGGCGCCAGGAGAAAGCGGCCGTGCAGAGACGGCCCCTGAGGCGCGTCCAGGTCGGGGCGCAGCAGCTCCGTTCCCAGGCCAGCCGCAGAGGTGCCGTAGGGCGGCGGGGCCCCCGGCTCCGGGTAGTAGAACGCAGGCGGCGGGGGCTGCGGCGGGGGCTCGGGAGGGTTCTCGGCGCCCAGACCGTCCAGTCCCATGGACAGGATGAAGTCCAGCACGCTGTTTAGGTCCTCATCGGTGCCGCCCGCCTCGGGTTCATTTCGCGGCCAGCGCTGCAAGAGACAGGGCGCCGGACGTGAGCGCGGGGCCGCCTCCTGCTACCCAGCACCGCAGTCTCACTCCTAGGCCCTCAAGGTCTGCACTGGGTGCAGGGCAGCCCTTCGGCGCGCGTGTTCTCAGTCCCACGCACCCGTCTCCTGCCCCACAGCCTGAGGTCTAACTCCTCACCGCCGACAATCTAACTCCCCGCATCCTGAGATCTCCCACCCCGCCGGCGGTCGGCACCCCGGCCCTTGTCATCTCCAGTACTCGCCCCTTGCACCCTGTGGCCTGGTACCCCGCTACCCCGCTGCTCAGGGACCCTCGTTGCCCTCACCTCCTGGAGGCTGCGCTCGCACGGGCTGGCAAAAGTAGCAAAGGACGGCAAGATAGGCTCGCTGAGCGCCATGGCAGGGACTGTGTGTGCTGTGGCCGGGCCCACCCAGGCCTTATAGGCGCGGCAGGCACAGAGGGCTGGGCTAGGAGGCGTCGACGGAAACGCGTCCCGGATGGGGACGAGCTCCGGGCTCAGCCTAAATTTAGCCGCGGTATATAAGCCTGGCGGCGGTGGCTGTGGCGGCCACTGCGGGAGCCGGAGCTGCGTGCCTCAAGCCCCGCCTCCGAGGCCGGGCCCCGCCCCCGTCAGTCCCCATGGCGACGATGTCAACAAGCCAGGCACAACAGCATAGTTAGCGCGCGGGGGTGGCACCTGGGACTCCGCGGGGAACACGGGGTGACGAGGCTTCCCCGATGTTTCCCCAGCCTCAGGCCCCAGGAAACCTGGACCGATACATGGGGAGTCTGGAGTCACTGTGCTCACCCGAGGAACGTTCTGTGAAATCCTTGTTTAAGCTACCTTGGAAGCTGAGACAGGAGGATGAAGAGTTTGGGACCTGCCTAGGAGTGAGTTGAAGCCAGCCTGAAGCAGCATACCCCCTTAATACACCCACACATACACACACATACACACACACACACACACACGGGGGGGAGGAGGGGAGGGAGGGAGAGAGAGATCATGGCATTGTGGTATACGCTTGTCTTCAGAACATTTGGGAGGTTGAAAGCATTAGGTTCAAGGCCAGCTTTGGCTACAAGAGACCGTGTCTCAAAAAAGAAACAAACATTGGGGGAAGGCAAGATGGCTTAGTGTTTGCTTTCAAGCCTCATCCCAGGAGTTCAGTTCCCAAAAGAAGAGAACCCATTCTCATAAGTCATCCTTAGACCTCCCCGGTGCACTGGAGCATGTGGGAACACACAAACACACACACATAGTAGCAATGTAACAGTTAAAATGTATAATAAATAAATACAAAGTACTAGGTCTTTGGGACCCACCTCCCTCACACACCTCAGATAAACCCAGTGCAGGGAAGCTCGGGCCAGGGTTCTGGGAAGGGCTGTTGTCTGACTGACTAGAAAGGCAAAGGATACTCAGTGGGGGATGGGCTCATCAAATAAATATGCATAATACCCACAGGGCCCAAAAAGAAAAAAGGGAAGAGTGTAAGAGGAGGAAGTGTGTGGTGGAGCCTGGGGAGGGACATGGCGCAATTTTGACCTTCACCCAGGAGTTGAGGCAAGATCTGGAGAAAGCAAGAGGGTAATAGAGAGAGGAAGGGCATTGTTTGAAGCCATGACCTGAAGCCAGGGGTTTGAGGGGTGCAGTCAGCCTGTGTAGTTGGGTGCAGTGATACTGCAGATCCCAGCAGGGATAGGACAGGGCAGGCTCCACACCCAGCCCCTTGTCCACTGCTATGATTTTGAGCAGAAACTCTGCTCTTCCCAACATTGGTGAACTACAGACACTGGCCTGTAACGTCAGCCCCAACTGTCCTCAGGTCCTTTCCACAAACTGTCAGAGTAGACGCCACGTGTGTGTTCCAAGTAGTGTGCACAAGCAGAGTGCAAGGCTGCGGAAACACTGGCTTGGTTAAGGAAGGTCTAACGAGAAGCCCTCCAGGACTGAGGATCCACCTCAGCCCCTCACCTCAAAGGGGAGAATACCACGTGTTTCACATGGAGCAAAAGTCAGCCACGTTACATACTCAAATCTGAACACCCTGGGCGTGTGTCTAGTTTCCCTTTTCTGTAAGGAGCAAATGATAAGATTTGGGTCATTTCCCCCAAGGTTTAGGATTCTGGAGGAGGGAGTTGTGTTTGTTTTTATTTGTGATGTGTGTGTAGTAGGTTTTTTTTATATTGCCCAGAGTGGCAATCTTCCTGCCTCTGCCTCCAAAGTGCTGGTATCACAGGTCACACCACCTGTCCTGGGATCGGTAGGGGGCTAAGTCTGAATACAAGAAGTCTTTTTCTTATAATTCCTAATTAACACAAAGTAACTTGATAGCTACAGCTGTGCTGTGGTGTTCAGTATAATCCACCCACTGGTGTTTTAAAGTCTGGAAGAGATGAAGAGCTGGGTTGGTGCTTAAGAGTGGTTCCACACACCCACATGGGGCCTGTAACCTCAACTCCAGGGGATCCATGGCCTTTACTAAGTGGTTTGAGTACCTGGGGACCCAGGTATTCAAGAGCACTAGAACAGATTCCCTCAGGGAACCACCAAGTGACTGCATACTAAATAACACAAAATCCAGTGAAGGCACATGCATGTGGTCTCAGCACTGCGTGGAGGCTTCAGCCAGACAATCAGTAGCTCAGACCAGAGCTGGGCAGATGACTCCAAGGGATGTTTCAAACTAAGCCTGAGAGCTTGAGTTCAATCCCTGGGGGCCCACACAGTAGACAGAGAGAGCTGAAATGATCTGACCTACACACACACACACACACACACACACACACACACACACACTTAAAAATAAGGAAGCACTGTCAGTGTCTAGAAGGGCCAGGCAGCACCCAGGCAGGAACCTCCTTTAGCGTCTTCTTTCTACCCAGTGCTTATCATCCTCATTTGCACATCACCTTTGGCCTGGGGGAGCTTTTGAAATGTGTATTTTCTCTTTCTGCATATCTTTTCTTTGTACTTCTTCTGTGCTCAGGTACCTGCCTAGGTCTTTTGAATAGTTTCAAATGGGTTGTTTTGTCTGCTTCTGGTTGCCTTTTGTGTCCTTTGTCTGAATCTATGGCCATGCTTGATCCACCAGGTTTGGAAAGATTTTTTTCCTAGTAGGTGGCCTGACTTCAAATTCTCCTAAGGGCATTATTTGCAGAGCACATTTTGGATAAAATGTCTTTTAACTTTGTTCATCACATTTATTTATTTATTCAATATTTATTTATCAGTGAGTGTGTGTGTGTGTGTGTGTATGTGTGTGTGTGTGGTGTGTACATACACAGCTTTGTAAAGTCAAGTCTCTTCCACTGTCTGGATTCTGGGATTGACATTGGGTTGACATGCTTGGTAGACCCAACTCACTGCCCCTAGGATTCTTTCTTTTAAGACAGGGTGTCATCAAGCTCAGGCTGGCCTCGAACTTGCTATGCTAACCAGGATCTTGAACTCCTGACTTTCCAGTCTCAGTCAGTGGTGAGACGGCAGACACTACCATGAGCCTGGCTTTCATTTTTAATTTTGGCATAGTCCAACCTCGTGGTTTTTCCTTTCCTTGGGTTAGCCTCTGTTGGGGCCTGTCCGCCCTGGGATCATTGACCTGACCCAATGGGCTTCTGTTTCTCTGCAGCGGCTTTGGACTGGGCTTGGCTGGAACCCCGTACCTCTGAGATCTCCCTGAGGCATGCCTTTGAGTCTTCATGTGGTGGGATGATGCATTTAGTGTGGTTATTGTTTTGCAGGCAGGTCCCATGTCTCCTCTGTGGATGCTGCTCTCGGCCTGCAGCACATGTGGTGTCCAAGGCATTCCCTCTCCTCCCTCCATTGTTGCAGCTCTTTTCTGAATGTTTTGCTTTTAGTTTTCTTTTTTCTGTTTCATGTTTTGTTAGGGTGTGTGTGTGTCCCTGTTCACACGTACCATGTGAGGAAGTCAGAGGACAACCTGTGGGAGTCAGTTCTTTCCTTCCACCATGTGGGTCTCAGGGATTGAATTCATCTCTCTAGCCTTGGCGGCAAGAGCTTACTCACTGTCATCTTGCTTGACATGTTTTTTTTTTTTTTTTTTCGTCTTTGTTGTTTGTTTGAGACACTGTGTACCCTTCACTGGACTGTAATTCACAGTGATCCTCTGGTCTCTCTGATTCTCAATTGCCACCCCCACCACCCCCACAAACACAAACAAAAACAAACCAAAAAAAGAAAAGAAAAAAGCAAGGCGTGGTGGTGCTTGCCTTTAATTCCAAAACTCTGGAGGCAGAAGCACTCAGATCTCTGTGAGTTCAGGACCACCCTGGTCTACAGAGTGAGATCTAGGACAGCCAGAGCTACTTAAAAAGACTGTCTCAAAAAAGCAAACAAAATTTGTGTTTACTTTATAGATGTTTTGCATGTGTCTGTACACCATGTGTGTCTCCCCTGAAACTTGAGTTACAGAGCATTGTGAGTTGCCATGTGGGTGCTGGGAATTAGACTCAGGTTCTCTGGAAGAGTAGCTGGTGTTCTGAGCTGCTGAGTGGTCTCTGCAGCCCCTATGTGCCATGTTGAATCTCTAGGTGAGGAGGTGCCCTGGGCTTGACATCAGATCAACAGCCCTATCCCTTAGACAAGCAGTGCGTGTCTGAGGGTCTTAAGACTTGTTTCTCAGAGCCACAGAGGCAGTCCTAAAACATCCATAGAGAGAGAGGTATTCAAAGTAAGTCAGGAGCTTTGGCACATCCCTTGAATCCTAGGCTTGTGGAAGCCGAGGCAGGAGAATGGCTGTGAGTTCAAGGCAAATCTAGGCAACAGAGTGAGGAACCTATCTCCACAAAAAGCAGATTAGGACTAGCAAGTCGTTTGTTGGTGAAGGTGCTGCCACCAAGGCTCAGCACCAGAGTTCCATCCCTGGGACACACCTAGTGCAGGGGGAGAAATGACTCCTAAGAATTCTCCTCTGAGGTCCTCAGTGCACCATGGCATGCACACTCACAAACATATGCATACAAGGACACTAAATAAAGTAATTGTAGCCTTTAAAAAAAAGCATCTTGGGTTGCTGTGGTGTGTACCCTTCACTCCAGCACCAAAAGCCGTAGGATCAGGAGTTCACAAGGTGGGTGCTATCTGAATGGGGAGAGTCCTTTAGTGTCACTATTAGTGTCTCTGGAGATGCCTCAAGAATTGGGACTACCAGTTCCCAGTCGGTGTCACATGTCCCCCTCTCCACCAAGGCACTTTGATCACTTCCAAAGCCATCAGCTAGGATAGCAGACACAATCAAATGGTGTAATCTTGACCTGGGCCTCATTAAAATGTATTATTCTTAGCCTGGCAGTGGTGGCACACACCTTTAATCCCAGCACTCAGGAGGCAGAGGCAGGCTAGACCTGGGTGAGTTCCAGGACATCCAGGGCTACACAGAGAAACAGAAAAACTCTGTTTTAAAAAACAAGAACAACAACAAAAAAATTATTGTTCTTGGCATTTTGGAATATTTATTATTTGAGAATGTAACATGTGTGTGCAGTGCTTTCTAGGGTGTTGTTTCTTTACACAAGGTCTCTATGTCACCCTGGTGAGTCCAGAGCCTGCTATGAAAACTAGCATGACCTCAAACTCACAGAAAGCTGCTGCCTCTACCTCCTGCGCCTCAAGTGCTAGGATTTATTACCACACACTAGCTATGATGCATGAACTAGTATTACATGATTTGTTCACTGAGGGCCTGGGTCAGTATGGCTGAGCTCTTCCTTAACTGAGAGCCTTGGGCACTGCACTTGCAACCTATCCAGGCTCAAGCCTATCGATCAGTGTTGTGTTTGATTGGTTATGTCTGTGATCTGTGACTGCCTTGTGAAGTCTGCAATGAGTACAGGATTGAATAGGTGGTATATATGCAGCTTTGAACTCAAGAAAACTTACAAATTTCAAAATCTGGGCCAGAAATAAAAGTTAATGTCTAAAGGGCATGTAGACAAAGCTACAGAAATATATGGCCTATATCCACAGCAGCCACGGACTGTGTATGTGCATGTCCATGCGGGCTTTAGTCTTTGTCATTGTAGGAGCCCATGATTTCCTGCCTCTGGCTCCTGGCCATTTCTAGGTTTCTTTCATTCTGTTCCACAACTGGACTCTAGACTGCCCTTCTCTCTTCCAGCTGTTTTCTCCAAAACTGTTATTGTGTGCAGTTGGCTCAAATTCCTGATAGCAAGAACTCAGGAATGCACCTGATAAGACATCACATAAAATACAGCTGAGCTTCCAAGGCCTTCTAACTGCCTTGGAGGGATTGCAGCGACAGCATTGTACTTCTGTCCAGCTATGGATTCCCATGTAGTGTTTGCTGTGGGTAACACCTGGGTGGCCAGGGCCTGGGTGCCCAGAGTTTTGGGAACACTTTCTTTTGTTGAAAGTGTGTTCCAGTGGAAGTGCACACCTTTAATCCCAGTTCTCAGGAGCAGAGACAGGAGTTTGAGGCCAGCCTGGTCTACTTACTGAGTTCCAAGATAGCCAGGGCTGGAAAGTAAAATAGAGAGACCCTGTTTCAAAAATTAAAAACAAACAAACAAAAACAGAGAAAGTTCCTTTGCTCTTCTTGCTCATCCACCTCCTTTTGCTCTTCTTGAGTCTCCTCCTGCCCTTCCTCCTTCTCTTCTCCTGCCCTCTCTCCTTCTTAAGATATTGTTCTGGAACTGTGTCACACAGGCAGGACTCCACCATCTTACTCTCAGCTCTTTTAGCAAAATGCTGGAGGAAAGTCAGTTGACTTGTTGTTGCTGGGACTTCTATATTTATGTTTGTCTGTTTGAGACAGGGTCTCATGTAGCCCAGGCTAGCCCCAACATATGGCCTAAGGATGACCTTGCACTTTTATCCCTCCTTCCTATACCCCCAGAGCACTGGGATGAACCCAGGACTTTGAACTTGCTCAGTGAGCACTCTCTTGTTGTGGGGTGGAGGTGGGGTTGATGGGGCGAATGAAGGAGAATGGATTATACTCCCTGGGTTCTGGTCAGATCCCCTCATCTCTTCACCAGCAGAAGCATCAGTCTCCTGAACATGGAGGACCAAATGGGGGGGGGGGGGAGAGATGAGCATCATTTACTGATCACTTACTGTATACAGGACCTGGCACTGAGGACATTGCGTGCTTTCCCTGGCTACCTTCATATAGTTGGTGGAACTGGAGCCTCGATTTGTTCTGGCAGCCAGTGGCCTTGCATCAAAGGCTTTCTCTTTTGGATGTCAGTTCCTCATCTGGCAGAGGAGCTGAAGCCTGAGCCATGGTGAGCTGGTAAAGATAAGAGGACCAAGCTACTGGGCACACTTGTCATTCAGAATCTGCAAGGCCTAGACGAGAGGTCTGTCCTGGGTTTGAGGCCAGGCAGCTCCAAAACAAGGAGAAGGCTGGTGGGGCGCTCAGCTGTTAACAGCACTTGTTGCTGTTTTGGAGGACCAGAGTTCAGGTCTCAGCTCCGATGTCATGCAGGTCACAAGTGCCTGTGCCTCCAGGGGCCTGGAACCCTGAGCATTCTGTGAAAACCAAACCTCAGTGTGTGTAGATGTGTTTCCTTGACACAGTGCTACACCCCAGTCATGGCTTCCTTTGCCAACAGACGGTTAAGTCACCTTAAAGGCACCATATGGTGGACAAGAGAGAATCCAACTCTCTTGTGGGACTGAGGCAATGAAGCCTGGCTCGGCTTCCAGTGGAGGAAGCAGACCCGCCCAGCAGCCATTAGTCTCCAAGGTCTCCAGTAGCTGCCAATACTGTTCCCTCTCAAAATGCATTTAATAGGCGCTATGGACTACCCCTTACGGCCACGTGTGCGTATGTGCATGCCGTGAGGCAGCATTGCGGGCTCCTGACCAGTCCTGGGTTGGGAAGAGTTTGAAGTGACCGGAGTTGAGTGAGTTCTTCAGGGAAGGAGGGAAACGTAGCGGGGGCAGGGTGGGGGGGCAGGCGGGTGGCCTCAGGCTTGGCTCTGATTGGAAGGCGCACACAGTGGCGGGGCTGGGGAGTGTGAGGATGAGGGATTGCTAAAGGGCCCCGCTCTGTGCAGGAATCTGAAAGCACCTTGGTTGGCAGCATCAAATGGCACACAGCTGCCAGCGTGCCAGCTGCGACTCACTGCTGAGTGCGTGGGGGCAGCTAGCTTCTACCTATCTATTTATCTAAATAATCTATCACATCTCTTTTTCTTTTGAGACAGATCTTTCTCTGTAGACCAGGCTGGCCTAGAATTCACTCGCAGATCAGGCTGACTTGAAACTCACAGAAATCCTCCTACCTTGGGTCTCGAGTGCTAGGATCAAATGGGTATTTCACCACACCCACCTATCATTTATTTATTAACCATCTCATCATTAACCATCTATATCCACCACCTATCTACCTACCTATCATCTTTTTTTTTTTTTGAGGCAGGGTCTCACTGTTTAGCTGTCTTAGTTGTGTGCGTTGTTGCTGTGATACATTACCCTGACCAAAGCAGCTTGGAGCAGAAAGGTTTATTCTGGCTCGTAGTTTGAGAGCACAGTGCACCATCGTGGGGACATCAGTGCAGCAGGTGTTTGAAGCATTGGGTCACAATGCATCTGCAGTCAGGAAGCAGGCAGGGGTGAATGGGACTGCATAGCTCTCTTTCTCCTGGTCACTCCAGGATGCACGCAGTGAGCGGCCTCCCACCTCAGATAAGGCCAGCAAGATAACCCTCAGCAGCTGCACCCAGAGGCTCATCTCCTGAGGGAGTCTGCACCTTGTTAGACTGACAGTTGACATTCCTAGCACAGAAGGCCAGAGTAGCCTTGAGCTCTGTGGGGTTCTCCTGGCTTTGCATCTGCAGTACAGCTCTGTGGGGTTCTCCTGGCTTTGCATCTGCGGTACAGCTCTGTGGGGTTCTCCTGGCTTTGCATCTGCGGTACAGCTAGGCATCACCACACACAGCTATGAACTGTGTGTGTGAGACTCGTGGAGGCCAGGGATTACCAGATGCCGTCCTATTGGTCTTCACCTAATTTTTTGAGGCAGGGTCTCTCACTGAACCTGGAGCTCACTAATTTGGTGAGGCTGGTTGGGGAGCAAACTCCAGGACTCTCATGCCCTTGCCTCCGCAGGACTGCGTGTTCCTCTTTTTCACGGGTGCTTGGGGATGGGTCGAGGGTCCTCATACTGTTGTGAGAAATACTTTGCTACTATGACCCATCTCCCTAATCTGTCTGTCTGCATCTATCTATCTATCTATCTATCTATCTATCTATCTATCTATCATCTTTGAGACACTATTGGCCCTGGCTAGCCTAGAACTCATTAAATAGACCAGGCTAGCCTCAAACTCCCTGAGATTCTCCTGCTTCTGCTTCTTGAGCTCTGGGGTTAAATTCCTAGCCACCATCCCTGGCTATAGTTCCTTGTTTTTCTATTTCTTATTACTTATTCACTTATTATTATTATTATTATTATTATTATTATTATTATTATTATTACTATTATTGACAGCGATCCCTCTGTAGCTCAGGATCTTTTATTTTTGTTTTGGAGCTCACAGTAGCCCAGCTCCAACTCTGGCAGTCTTCCTGCCTAGGCTTTCCCAGTGCTAGGTGACAGGACAGAAGTGAACCAGGGATCTAACCTGAGACACATGTCTTTCCCCCTATTTTATTGTGCTGTGCTCTGTGTGTGTGTGTGTGGTTGTGTCAATGTGTGTGAGAGTGGATGTGTGTGTTATGGATGTATGTGTGAGCATGTATGTATGTGTTTATGTGTGTGTGTGTGTGTGTGCATGGGTGCCTTACATGTTTGTGGGCGTTAGAGGATAAACTGTGGGAGTCAGTTCTCTCCTCTCACTTTCTGTGGGTTCTGAACTGAACTCTGGTGGTAAGTGCTGAGCCATCTCATCAGCAACTGCTTCTGGTTTTTGGCCTTGAGCATTTGTAGCCTATGCCTCAGCTTTTCGAATGCAAAGACCATAGATAATGGCCACCAAAATCATCACCAACTTCTCTTTCTCTTCCCAGAAGACAGTGGAGTGGTCAAGGTCACCCAGACTAGGAAGTAGGAAGGCAGGGGAGCAGAGTAGGGGTCCCCGACAGGGTTTCCCAGCCTCAGCCCTGCCCATTTCAGAGGCTGCAAGGTCAGCCTCCCTGACCTCCACCCTTGGAAGGGGGACTGCCCACCTGATACTCTATACCTAGCCATATGTCTCAGGTGACAACCTTAGGTGGCCTAGTGTCACAGCTGGAGACCTGGGCTCATTTGTGCTGCAATTTGCATTTCCTAGCAATTGTAGTCTGGGGGCCACCGCTCCTGACCTTCCTACTCGGACCTCTCAGGAGACATGGGGGGCATTTAGGAAATTCGAAAGCTTCCAGCCTTGTCCCTGCCTTCCCACCTGGAGGCTCTTGCTGGGTGATTTGTAATGTTTATCACAATTATTGTCACAGTAACTGAGGAGAGGTCACGTGTGGGGAGCTGACTCAGACTACTGCAGTGCTCGCTGGCAGGGCCTGAGTCACCAGCGCCTGTTACACCTGGCTTATCCCCAGGAGAGATGGCGCCCTGAGGAAATGTTGGCCGAATGCCCAGACAGTTCAGGGGGAAGGTCTGGCCGTGTGCCATCTTACATAGGACAGGGACAAGAGCTTCTGGTGCAGCTGTGGAGGAATGTGGGGACCCGAGTGGAGCCTCCAAGAGGGACACTGAGGGCTTCTCTTCTTCTTTGGACGTTCATTTCTGTTTTAAACTTCTTCCCATGTTATGAAACACGGTCTCCTGTAACCCAGGCTCCCTGTGTGGCCAATGAGTGAAGCTGGCCTTGAACTCCTGACTGACCCTCCGGCTTCAGCCTCCTGCGTGTTGGAGTCACCACACCTGACCTGAGATTTCTTTTTAAAAGCTTATTTTGGGGGCTGGATGGCTCAGTGGTTAAGAGCACTTACTGCTCTTCCAGAAGACAAAGGCTTGATTCTAAGCACCCTCGTGGTGGTTCACAGCCATCCATAACGGAAACTCCAGGATAAGTGCTGTCCTCTTCTGCTTTGCATGGACACCAAGCACAGGTGCAGTGCACTCGCATATATGCAGGCAACACGTTCATACACATAAAATAGTAAATGTTAAAAAAGCAAACATATTTTGGGGCCAGCTGAGATGACTCAGAAAGTAAAGATGACGTGAGTGCAATCCCTAAGACCCACATGGCAGAAGGGGAGAACAGACTCCCACAGATTGTCCCCTGGCCCCACCAACACAGGTCTTAGCATCCCCCTAATATAAAAACCATAGTTTTAAAATTGTTTCTTTAATCATTTCTTTTTTGACAAGAGCTGGCTCGGGACCCCGATCCTCCTGTCTCCACCTCCCAAGTGGATAGCAGACATGATCCACTTCATGTGTGTCATCATAAACTGTCCATGTTACCCCTTCCTTCCTTCCTTCCTTTTCTGAGAGGAGTTGGTGCCCCCTCCTGGTTTCCATAGGCACCAGGCACGCACATGGTGCACAGACCTATATACAGACAAAACACCCATACACATAAAATAATTGAACAACATCATCAAAAACCTGGTGCAGTGGTCCATGC
The DNA here is from genome assembly GCF_004785775.1 of Grammomys surdaster. Classification (NCBI taxonomy): domain Eukaryota; kingdom Metazoa; phylum Chordata; class Mammalia; order Rodentia; family Muridae; genus Grammomys; species Grammomys surdaster. The sequence goes on from NW_021620509.1 coordinate 978,450, forward strand.
CTTTAATCCCAGCACTCCAAAGGCAGAGGCAGGCAGATCTCCAAGTTTGAGGCCAGCCTGGTCTACAGAGCTAGTTCCAGGACAGCCAAAGCTACACAGGGAGACCCTGTCTTGAAAAACTAAACAACCGCCGGGCGGTGGTGGCGCTTGCCTTTAATCCCAGCACTTGGGAGGCAGAGGCAGGCAGATTTCTGAGTTCGAGGCCAGCCTGGTCTACAGAGTGAGTTCCAGGACAGCCAGGGCTACACAGAGAAACCCTGTCTCGAAAAACCAAAAAAAGAAAAAAGAAAAGAAAAACTAAACAACCAAACAAAACACAGAGCTGGCTCAGAGGGTCAGGGTATTTGTTGCCAAGCCCGACAGCCTGAGTCTGCTCTGTGGGAGAGTCTGTTCTGTGGGAGCTGCATGTGAGAAGGAGAGACCTGACTCCTGCCCGTTTTTCTTCTGAACTCCACATGTGCCTCGGGGCACTTGCTCAACCACCTACCATCACTCCACAACAAATTTAAAAATTTAAGGAAAAAAAAAGGAAGTGTTGGTGTGAGACCTTACATGCCTGTGCATTGCTGGTGGGAGTGCACAGTGGGGCAGCCATCAAGAGAGGTATGCACAGTAGGGCAGTCACCAAGAAAGCATCTGAGGCTTCAAAGGGATGACAGAGCCTCTCTAATACTATGCAACTCCGCTCTTGGAGCCTGCAGTGCAGACACAGAAAGACAGATAGACAGACACACATACATACACACATACACACACGCACACGCACATGCACATGCACACGCACACACACACACACAGACACACACACGATGCTCAGGGCAGCATTACCACAGCAGCCAGAATGTGGGGTGAGCTCCCCAAGGGAACACACTGCAGGCATGCTCCACCCTGCCCGGACATTGAAATCTGGGAGCTGATGACAGCAAGCAGACACAAAAGGCTCACGGTGTCGGCGTGATCCCACTAATGACAAATATTCAGTATAGGCCAATCTTCAAGAACAGGAAGCAGATGAGGGGCTGCCAGGAGCTGGGAGAGTGGTGGGGTGTGACTGAGGAGGTCCAGGCTCCTCCTGGGAGACCGGATGTACTGGAATTAAACAGATAGTGATTGGATTCCTTATATTTTAATTCTTTTAACTTAATTTAATTTTTTGTTATTTATTTTTATTTTACATGTATTGGTATTTTCCTGTACGTGTGTCTATGTGAGGGTGCCGGATCACCTGGAACTCGAGTTACAGATAGTTGTGAACAGCCACATGAGTACAAGAATTGAACTCAGGTTCAGGAAGGACAGCCAGTGACAGCTCTTAACTGCTGAACCACCTCTCCAGCCCTTTAGTTTTATTTTGTAGTTTTGGTTTTATCATTGCTATTGTTTGAGACAGAGTCCCACTATGTAGTTTTGGCTAGCCTTGAACTTAAAGATCTGCCTGCCTCTGCCTCCCAAGTGCTGGGATTAAAGATATGTGCCACCACGAGTGTACTTTCATTATTTTTAGTTATATGTGTGTGAGTCTGTGTGTACACAGAATGCAGGTGCCCAAGAGCGAGAAGCGCCTAATCCCCTGAGCTGGAGTTAGTCACATGTGACTGTGAACTCCCAGATGTGCATCCTGGGAACTAGACTCAGGTCTCCCATGAGAGCCGGATGTACTCTTAACTCCTGAGTCTTTTCTCTTCCCTGAATTATCTGAAATTACGTTTGTTTATTTGTTTGTTTGTTTAGTGTGTGTGTGTGTGTGCACACATGCGTGTGCATACATGTGCAGGCCATAGGACAAGTTTGCAGAGTTCGTTTTTTCCTTCTACCTTGTGGGTCCCAGGGATTGAACTTGAGTATCAAGTTCAGGCTTGGCAGGAAACATCTTTACCTGTTGAACCATTTTGCTGGCCCCCTTTTAATTTAATTTAATATTTAATTTAGTTATTTTTTTTAAAAAGATAATCTCAGTGTGTAGTTTATGCTGCCTGAAACTTGTGGCAATCCTCCTGTCTCAGCCTCTTGAGGGCTGGGATGACAAGCATGAACCACTACACCTTTTACCTCATTGGTTTTTGTCCTCACTAGGTCCACAGGGACCCACTTTGTACGGCTGCTGAAGGGCTGGCTGGCTGGTTGGCAGCAGGCCAAGCCTTCCACCGAGTGTATTGAGTTGTGCTCACAAAGAGTTCCAGACAACGTGACATTCTGGCTCCATCCTCTGATTCAGGCTGAGAGCCACGCTTGGAGATGCTGGGCACAAAGGGTGGTGGCTGCCTGCCAGGGGAGGCTGTGTAGTGTGGTTGTCAGTTCCCAGACATTTCAGTGACCAGTGGCCCTCAGGACCATTGCTACCCTCAAGGGGGCCACTATAGGATGGAGGACCTGGATGCTGAGCTGTCTTCTATGTCTGCTCTGGCTCATGGATGTGACTCATCCTAGAGTCCCACTTAACACTTCAGAGGAGTGGCAGGGGTGGCAGTGGGGATCTCCAAGGGAAGACTGAAGAAGAACTTCATGCATAGTGAGTGCTTGGTCACACTGGCCTTCTCAGTGACGTGTGTGTGTGTGTGTGTGTGTGTGTGTGTGTGTGTATGCGTTCTCGCGTGCACATGTGTGTCTCTGTGTGTGGTAAAAATGAAATGTATAGGGGCTGGAATAATGCTTTAGATGGTTCAGTGGTTAAGAACACGGCTCGAACTTCCAGAGGACCAAGCTTTAGTTTCCAGCACACACATCTGGAGGCTTAAAACCACTAGTGTTCTGGAGAGGTGGCTCAGGGTTTAAGAGCACTGAATGCTCTTCCAGAGGTCCTAAGTTCAATTCCCATCCATATGATGGCTCACACCCATCTGTAATGGGATCCAATACCCTGTTCTGGTATGTCTGAAGACAGCTATAGTGTACTCAAATAAATAAAATAAATAAATCTTAAAAACAAAAAACAAAAAAACTTGTAACTCCAGCTCCAGGAGATTGGATGTACTCTTCTGGACTCCAGGCCAAAAATCTAAATCTAAAGAATTTGATGTATATATTATTCAAGTACAAGATTAACAAACAATAAATAATAATAAAGTAGAGGTATAACATTATGCTATAATACTTTTTATTAAAAAACTTTGGAATCAACTGGGCATAGTGAAGCAAAATTGATGGTGGAATTCCAGCACTCAGGAGGCAGAGGCAGTGCATCTCTGTGAGTTCAAGGCCATCCTTGTCTTTGTAGTGAGTTTTAGAAGAACCATGGCTATGTAGAAAGATCCTGTCTCAAAACCAAAACAGAACAAAACAAACTTGGGTATCAGAGTCCGGGGAGATGGCTCAGTGGTTAGAGAAGTGGCTGTCCTCCTAGAAGACCCAGGTTCTATTCCCAGCATCCACATGGCAGCTCACAGCCATCTGTAACTCTAGTTCCAGGGGATCTGATGCTGTTTTCAAGCCTCGGTGCACTTCATACACGTGGTACACAGGCATCCACACAGGCAAAACACATAGACACATAAAGTAAATAATCTCCTCTCCCCACAAAAAGCCTTAGAAATTGGGGTTGGAGAGGGTTCAGCAAGTAGAGTGTGTGCTGCACAAATATAAGAACCAGAGCCCAGATTCTTGGCACCTGTGTAAATGCCAGGGGGTGTGGCAGCCACTTGCAACCTCAGCACTCTGGAGACAGGATCTGTGGAGCAGGCTGGCCAGTTAGACCAGCTGAGCAGGTGAGCCTGGCTTCAAGAGGGAGACCCTGCCTCAGTATGTAAAGGAGAGAGCAACTGAGGAAGGCTTCAACCTCTGGTCTTCATATGTGTATCCCCACATGTGTACATGTACTGCATGCATGCACACACTTCACACACGTGTACACCTACAATGGAATAAGTCATAACTTAAGAATTTTTGTTTCTGGAGTTTTCCATTTGTTATTTCTAGACTGTGATGGACTAAAGATTCCTAGAACCCCAGAGAGCAGATTGTCTGGAGCCACAGTCCACAGTGGACACATGGTGTTACTTATCTCCTCACCAGCGTAAGCAACGTGGCTAGGAATACCCTTGGGCATCTCTTTTGTGTGAATATAGACTTCCCCCTCTAACTTCAAAATTCTCTTTTGAGAGAAGGTCTTGCTAAGTGGACCAGGTTAGTCTAGACCATTCAGTCTGTCTCAGCCCCTGAATGCCTGGGATTACAGGTATGTGTCACAATGCCACCACACCTGGGTAGCCAAGGCTGGCAAAAAACAAGAGCTGACTGTCCAATCTCTGCCCCAAGGGGTGAGCAAACTGACATGTGACATCAGTCCAGTTAGCACAGACTGGCCTTGAACTTGTGACAGTGCTTTTGTCTTAGACTTCCAAAGTGTCTGTCTGTGTGTCTCTCTCTCCTTCCTTCCCACCCCACCCCCTGAATCCTTGACTGTTGCAGCCCTGGCTGTTCTGGAACTCACTGTAGACCAGGATGGCTTTGAATTTACAGAGATCTGCCTGCCTCGGTCTCAAGTGCTTGGATAAGGGCGTGTGCCACCACTACCAGGCTCTTGGTCGTCTCTTAAGGGACATACTTGATCCACTTCTCATAGTGAGGACTGCATGAACACAGCACTACTTAGGAACACAGCTCAGGGGTGGAACTAGAATCCCCCAGTGAGGGGCTGATGAAGTGGACACTTCTAGTTCTTCGGAAAGTCAGTTATGCCAAATGATATTTTGCTGGGGCACACAGGTGAAAGGTTGTCTTGCTAAAGAAAACACATGAAAGACTGTTTCCTGAAGCAGACACAGGTGAAAGGATGTTTGGATATAGTAGACACTTGAAAGGACACTTGATGAAGGAATATAAATATGACCCCACAGACAGTGGGAGATGAGCACTGAGCCTTGGTTTGGTTTGCTCCACCTCCATATTCTTTGCCAAAGACATGCAGGTATTGGTTTGCCTTACGTAGCTTGTGATAAATCTGGCTCATGAGATCCCTGTGGCAGCTTGCTGCTTCTGTGGTCTTGCCTCAGGCCAATTGGCAAGCCTGCTGGTTTCTTTAGGATTGAATTATAGCTTCCTGGTTCTGCTTGCTGAAAGAACTGGACTGTAGCTGGTGGTTCATGCCTGGTGTCTGCCTGCCTAGAAGACTGGTCTGCAGCTGCTGAATCATATTTACTGTTTGCTACTGGACTGAACTGCTACCCAAGAAGATCAAACTCACCCACAAAGAACTACTGCTGAGCAGGTCCACTTCCCCCACATCCTAGTAACTTTTCTCCTCCACTACCTCTGCTGAGTGGTGGGCTAGAGGAGAAGTTGAACCCTTATTAAGAGTAGGTTGAAAATATTTATGCCTACAGGCTGGGGACATGGCTGAGGCATACTGGCCTGGCTGGACTAAGACTCTGGGCTCCATCTACAGCACTGAATAAACACCAAAAATATTTTTTAAAAAATGGCTCTAACAACCCGAGACACAGCCTGTGGTACGTGGCGGTTTGGGATCCCAAGTGGCTCGCAGTACATCCCTGCCTTCCTCTCGCTGCCCCTGCCTGCCTTCCTCTCACTGGCCTTCTCTCTGCTGCAGCTGGGTGAGGCCAGAGCATCCCCAGGGCTGGCTGCAGAAACCCTCTTGCGTAAGTCCTGAGCTGATTTTTTGAAAACCCCCCACCACACTTCTGCCAGAAGATTTTCTAGCGTCGTCCAAGCTCTCGACTAGGGAGGAGTTGAGGGCTTGTTTACAGGTTCTATCAGAACACTGTGTTTGAAAGCCGGGGCAAACTCTGTGCACGCCTTGAATGTGGGAAAACACGCTATTTCATAGGGAAATAAAAGGAAAATGAAACAGAAACCTCTTGGCAGGTTGAGCAACTTTCTG
>NW_021620509.1:984385-985488 GCF_004785775.1 Grammomys surdaster
TTTCGAGACAGGGTTTCTCTGTGTAGCCCTGGCTGTCCTGGAACTCACTCTGTAGACCAGGCTGGCCTCGAACTCAGAAATCCGCCTGCCTCTGCCTCCCAAGTGCTGGGATTAAAGGCGTGCGCCACCAACGCCCGGCTTGTTACTATTTTTAAAATCATAATATATATTTATTTTGTGTGTGAAGCTATAGCGAGTGACAGAGCAATAGCTCTGAGGTCAATCCCAGCACTGTGTGTGTGGTTATGGTTTTAGTTGTTGTTTTGTTTGTTTACTTTTCTGGTGGTGGTGGGTCTTTTGTAGCCCAGGCTTGTCCTCAAACTCATTATATAGTTCAGGCTGACCCCTAACTCATGGCAATTCTGCTGCCTTACCCTCCTGAATGCTGGGATACCAAACTTAACCAACCAAGCCCTTGCAGGAGAGTTTTGTTTGAGACTGGGTCTCTTGTAGTTCAGGCTCATATGTTAGGCTAGGATAACCTTGAACTCCAAGCCCCTACCCTTAGCCTTGCTGGGCCAGGCTGACAGGTGGGCAGCACCAACCGTGCTTGGGGATCCCATTGGCTGCCATTGCTCAGTGGCTACAGAGCAGGCGGGGTCCGCTCTCCCCTCGGCTACTCATGGCTCATTCTTTCCCTCACACTTCCTGGCCGGAACTGGAGGCACAGTCCAAACGGTATGATTCCGATGCCTTGGGAAGGAATGTTCTGGAATATTTTAGGTTTCTCCTGGCAGACTGACAGCTATGCCCCTCACCCCATATGTGGTAGAGAAGGACAAACGGCTCCTTTTCACAAGTTAGGGGCGTGTGTCCCTCAGGCACTTAAAAATAGCCAGGGTTTATTGCAGACCCGAGTCAAACAATCAGGTTTTTCTTGAGACGTCAAAGGAAAAAAAAAAAAACTTTCCACTGAAAGAGGGCAGTTTTTAAAACTATGTGTAGTGAGGGGGAGAGGGTTTTTCTTTCTTTCTAGGATAGCCTAAAGTAAAAAATGATGTGTGTGTGTGTGTGTGTGTGTGTGTGTGTGTGTGTGTGAAAGAGAGAGAGAGAGAGAGAGAGAGAGAGAGAGAGAGAGAGAGAGAGAGAGAGAGAGAGAGAGA
>NW_021620509.1:985498-997734 GCF_004785775.1 Grammomys surdaster
AGAGAGAGAGAGAGAGAGAGAGAGAGAGAGAGAGAGAGAGAGAGAGAAACAGTGAGGGAATGTGTTAGAATGAAACAACTTAAGGTGTGTCTGGTCAGCCGTGGCACACCCCTTTAATCTCAGCACTTGGGAGAATGGAGCTTTGTGAGTTCAAGGTCAGCCTACTCTACATAGTGAGATTCAGGGCAACTAGGCCTACTTAGTGAGACCCTGTCTCAAAACACCAAAAGAAAAAAGAAAAGGAAAAACAAATCCAAACCTCAACTAAAAGTTGACTGAAGACATATGCTGAGTCTTGGAAGGACCTTTGAACTTTATGGGTCAGTAATGTCACTAGCATTTTATAATATATGGAGGAAACAGGCACAGACCATCCTCAGCTGAGCCCAGACTTTGTTTCTTTGTGTGAGGGTTTTTTTTTTAAAAATTATTTTCATGCTGTTGTATCTATGAATGTTTGAGTGTGGAGGTCAGAGGACAACTTGCAGGAGTCAGTTCTCTCCTCCCGCCGTGTGGGTCCTGGAACTGAACACAGGTCATCAGGCTTGGTGGCGGTCACCCCTGCCTGCTGAGCCATCTCATTGGCCTGATTCTATCTGGAGAAATAGATCTGCATAGCATATGATGTCGTCCAGGCTGTGTCATGTCCTCAGTGGTCCTGCCTCGGCTGCCTGGGTGAACAACCAAAAAACAAAACCAATTTCTTTTTATTTTTAATTATGTATATATGTCTGTGCCGCATGCATGTGAGTGCCCAAGGAGGTTAGAGATGTCCGATGCCCTGGAGCTGGAGTCATAGACAGTTGTGACTGCTCTGCCTGGGTGCTCTTAACTGCAGAGCCATCCCTCAAGGGTCTACAGTGAGTTTTTAAAACATAAATGTGCAGCAGATATCACACAGAACAAGATACACATAGCTCTTCTGTTGACTGATAAAACAGGTACCCCAGTTCAGTGTTGGGTGTCTTTGGTCCCAGATACTTGAGAGCCAGAGTTGGGAAGATTGTTTGGGCCAGGAGTTCAGGGGTGGCCGGCGTATGCAGCGTACTCAGATTCCGCTTATTGAAAAAGAAAAAATGTAAATGCCCAGATTTTCATAAGCTTTAAAACTTTGCTCTCCTCTGAATTTATCCATACTCCTGTCAGTCTGTCTTTCTATCTATCTGTCCATCTGTCCATCATGAGTATCCATTCATTCACTCACCTACCCACCTGCTACCTTCTCATTCACCTGCTCTCAGCCATGCATCTGTCCGTCAAATCCATCCATCCACCTCCCGTCCACACGGCCTTCCACTCGCTCATTACTTACACACCCCATCCCTCTGTCGTATTTGGGATGGAGTCTGGCTGTGTGGTTCAGGCTGGTCTGAAACTCCTGCGCTCAAGGAATCTTTCTCCTCACTTTCCTAAGCAGCTAGGACTGCAAGTCCATGCCACTTCTAAGTCATATTCTTTCAGGTTTCTGGAAGTACCACACCTTGGGGCCACCTGTGCCTGTTGGGTCACCTAGCTGTGGAGGTGTCCTGGGCTGGACATGGGGAAGCTCCGAGAGTCCTTATGGAGGCCAACTGATTCCTCTCAGCTCGTGTGATTACCTTGTGCCAGGCCCTAGGAGAGAGCAGCAGGCTGAACGGCACTGCCCCTTACAGCTGTGCTTCCGTCCCAGGCTCTGTTTCAATGTGAGGAAGCTGAATCAGACCTTGGAGCAGTGGGAGGCAGGCCACACTAAATGCCTTTCATGGAGCTATGCATTGGGTCAGTCTTTTGCTCACTGCTCTTCCGGTGCCCTGGAGATGGGGACCAAATTTAGATCATCTGTCATCTAATCAAAATGGACTTTCAAATATTTCCCAGGCTCTGAACAAATCTTTGGTCACTAGACCTGTCTGGAAGAATCTATGAAGAGAATTGGAGGCATCGTCCTCCCCGTTCCCACCCTGCCCGCCCCATCCATCCTTTCTGGAGGGGATGAGGGCACCGCTCCATCAATACCCAGGGCCCGAGTTCAGATTCCCAGCTCCCACATAACAGCTGGATCTGGCGGGTCACTTTTCACCTCAGCACTGGATTGAGAAGGTAGAGATAGGAGAATTTCTGGGGTTCCCTGGCCAGCCGCCTACCCCAGAGGTAAGCATCAGGTTCCGTGAGTGACCCAGACTCAAGCACTGGTGAGGAGGGTGTGTTTTAGCCAAGCACCCTGGCATACACCTCTGATCCCTGCACTGGGGAAGCAGAAACAGGTGGGCAGGTGTTTGTGGATTTGAGGTCTACATAGTAAGACCCTGTCTCAAGGGAAAACAAAAGAAGAAAAAGGAAAGAAAGCAAGCATTGCTCTTCCACATGAGCCAAGCTCAGCTCCCAGCACCCAGCACCAAGCACCCAGCATCCAGCATCCAGCACCCAGCACCCAGCATCCAGCACCCAGCACCCAGCATCCAGCACCCAGCACCCGGCATGTACCTTCTGATATACCCAAAACACATTAAAAAATAAATCTACAATTTTAATTGATTAACACACCTTTATTGTGCATATGCACATTGTAAACTGGTTCAGTTCAGTTAATGCATAAATGCATTTTGTCATAGCTATAATTAAAAAATACTTGTGGCATAGGTCTTTAATCAGGATCTCTGTGAGTTTGAGGCCAGCTTGGTCTACATAGGGAGTTCCAGGACAGCTGGAGCTACAGAGAACTTGTAAAACAAAAACAAAATTTTCTTTTATGTACATCTGTGTTTTGTGTGCACATATGTATAGGCACCAAGTGCCCACAGAGAATATTGGGACCCCTGGAACTGGAGTCACAGGCCAGAGTAAGCCAAGCTGTGGGTCTCAGTAACTGAGCCTGGGCCTCTGGAAAAGGAATGAGTACTCTTAACCTCTGAGCCATCTCTCCAGCTCTGCAACCATCATTAAACAATGTATTAAACTAGGCAGTGGTGGCATGGCACACATACTTGGGAGGCAGAGGCAGGTAGATCTCTGATTTTAAGGCCAGAATGGTCTACAGATAGAGTTCCAGGCCAGCCATAACTACACAGAGAAACCCTGTCTCAAAAAACCAAAATAAAATAAGAATTCTTTGTCAATTGCAGACATGTTGGAGATAGGTTTTGTCTTCCAACTCCCAGGACCCTCCACACATACCTGCCTCCAATCTCACAAGCTCAGTTACTGGTGTGCCCATGTGCATGGAGGTGGGGCACCCACTGAAACCTAGGCACCTACCAGAAGAGAGGCCGCCCTCTCCCCGCCACACTGGCATGTCTGCTGGCTGGTCTGTGCAGATCTTCGTCCATCTTCCACCCTGTTTTTCAAAAACACATGGCACAAACTGGGGTGGTGGCTCTGGGGGGTAAAGTTACAAATGTGAGTTCAAACCCCCACTGGCTGTGTAAAGATGGACCCAGTAGCACAAATCTGTAATCCCAGACCTCTTTGGGGGGGGGGGGGAATGGGAATCTTCAGAAGCACAGGGCAGTCAGCTTAATGCACACAAGGGAGACAATGGAGTGCCTATCTAAACAAGATGTTCTTCCAGAATTAACAGCCAAGGATCTCCTCTGGCCTCTGCTGTGCACATGGACATGCAGACACAGCACACACAGGAGGGAAGCTGGGCGCAGTAGGCGGACTGCTTACCTAACATGCACAAAGCACGGGGTTTGATCTCAGCACTGCACACGTCAGGGGTGATGGTGCATGCCTATCCTCCCAACCCAGGAGCAGAGGCAGGAGGATCAGAAATTTAATGTCATTGTTGGTTACATAGGGAGTTCAAGGGAGGCTTGGGCTTCATGTCACCCTGTACAGAAGAAAAGATTGCATCAAATCTGGTCACCCCTACATAACCTCTTTAAATTGGCTGTCTCAGCTCCCTGTCACGAATCCTTTGCTGCTTCTTTGAATCTACAAATGGGGAGCTATTAGGAGCAGATTTGTCTCAAGTTAATAAATAACATTAAATATCACATCTGTGGATTTCTGACATTTTTGAAAACCAGCTCTGTAAAGTAATCTGAACTGTTGTCCGTTAACTACTCTCAGCTATTTCTAGTATCTTGAAAACACCTTAACAATAAACTCAGAGCCATGAATTTGTTATTTGGCCCTTAACTAACAGGCTTAATCATCTCAGAACAGTTTGTGATGACAGTTAGAAGAGGACTGCGTCTAAGCCTGTACTTCTAAAATTTTTATCTCAATAGAAGAAATTTATACCAATGAAAATCTTGATTTTGCATCAAAATAAATTCTGTACCAAAATAGGAAATCATGACTTCAACTTAGTAACTATTGTAAAGATTTCTACCAAATGAGATTATGGTTACACAATCCTGGTAGAGCCTGGCATTTTAGATATAACCCTCATTTGAAAGGTAGTGCTCCTGCCTAGAATCCTCAGTGATGGGCTGGGTGCATGGCTAGGGTAGAGCTGCTGCCTTGAGTACCTCGGTTGACAGAGGGTCATTCTGGGTAGGTGCTTCTCGGGTTGAGCTGTTCCCCAATGTTGTTGTCCTTTACGTAAGTGTTGACCTGTCTTGAGGTCAGTCTTGTCTTTGCTAATATTGATCATTCGTCTTCCTTCCTTTCTTCTGAGAGTAGATCTGGTTCTGTTGCCCAGACAGGCCTGGCACTGACATCTTCCTGTCTTTGCCTCCCAAGTGCCAGGATGGTAGGTGAATGCCTTAGAATTGAATCCTCTCAACAGGGCATTCAGCCTGGTTGTTGGGGTACAGATAAAACCAAAACCCAAAAACCAGACCAGACAAACAAACAAAACCCATAAGATATGCACTATCTTACAGGCATATACCTCAGCTACTTGAGGCTGTGGCAGGAGGAGAGCTCATATCTATGAGTTTAAGGTCAGCCTGAATGTGAAATTTTGGCCCTGTGTAATAGCAACAGGAGTGGGTGCTGTGGTAGGAATATACAAGCCTGGTACTCAGGTCACAGAGACAGGAGGATTGCTGCCGGTCCAAGGCCAGCCAGAGCTCTACATTGAGACTCTGACTCATAGAGCCAATGGCAAGGAAAACCAAACAAAACCACCCCATCACCACCCACTACTTAACCCACAAGTCAGTTTGACCTATCTCAGTAACCAGCACAGCTTAGAGCCCAGCCTCCCCGACCCCACACCCCATATGTTTCCTCACAGATGGATTAAAGGTTTTGTTTTACTATTTTGTTTTATTTTTGAGCAGAGTCTCACAGAACTCAGGGTGGTCTCAAATGTACTAAGGGTGATTTTAATAATTTCCTAATCTTCCCAGCTATCTCCCAGCTGAGTGACCAGCCTGTGTCACAATACCTGACTTTAGCAACTATTATCACTCTTAGTTCCTGGAGGAGGAGGGGAAGGAAGAAGAAAAGGAGGAGGAGGAAGAAGAGGAAGAGGAGGAGGAGGAGGAGGAGGAGGAGGAGGAAGAGGAGGAAGAGGAAGAAGAGGAGGAGGAAGAAGAAAAGGGACCAGGATTCGAACTCAGGCCCATCGGCAGTGGGCTGTGGAGTCGCTGCCAGGCCCCGCTTCCCCTGTGGCTGAGTTCCTGTCTTTGATGGATTTCTTTGAAATCCCCACAGCCTTCTGTGAGTCCTGGAAGGGACCAGTACACTTGGCCCCTTCCCAGCCAGGACTCCCGGCTGGGCTCAGCCTCCTTACACCCCAGCCACCTGCTCAGCCTGGAGTCCAGCCGTCCAGCCTGACAGCCGAGCTCTGAAGGAGCAGGGGACCCTCCGCGCTCTTTATATACTGGGGTTATTTTTAACCTCGGCTCTCAGTACATTACGGAGTTTCCTCTCCCCAGTACGCAGGAAGCCCTACTTGGCTGTGCTTCCTGTGAACACGAGGCCCTGGGATGACTGAGAACAGCAGCCTGGAGACTGCGTGACTCCGACGGGGGAAAAAATGAAAAGAACCTGGCCCCCTTTCAAACCCTTGAGCTCTCAGCTCCTGCCAGGTCCACACAACTCCGAGTCAGTTACAAACTAGCTGGGCTGAGCCCAGGTCCCCAGACACAACCCCTCCCTCCAAAAATCATAGAAAAATGCGTAATGCCCTGTTTTGATTCATTTATTTTTACTGAGGTTCAATTCATAGACTGTCAAATGGGCCATTATAAAGTCCCTGCTACTGGGTTAGCAAAATGGCTCAATGAATAATGGAGCTTGCCACCAAGCCTGATGACCCTAGTTTGATCCCAGAGTCCCACGCGGTGGAAGGAAAAAACTGACTCCTGCAAGCTGTCTTCTGACCTCCACGTGTGTGCCATGGCACACACATACACACACACACACACACACACACACATTAAAATAATAAGTAACTATAATGAAATATTTAAAGTCTGTGGTCCTAGTGTCCCTTAAGGTTCGCACAGAGTTTCTCGTATCTATCTAGTTCCAGTGTATTTTATCATCGCCTGGGCGAAGCCCTGGGCCTATTAGCAACTTTTTATTCTCCCCTTCCCTTAAGCCTTGGCTTCTACTAACCTGTGCTCCTCTCCTGGGACTGCACAGCCCTGGGTCTTCTGAGCCCAGATGATGACCTTCTCTGGGTTCCAGGGTAGCATCTTGGCTTGGGAATTAGCTCTCCTAACACACAGGGCCTCCTAGGTCTATCTTGAATCTTTCAGGGCTTTCTAATTCCCTCAGAACAAAGCCTGAATTCTATTGCTTTTCACATTTGGATCCAAGTTTCCTGGGACTCTTCAGTCTTGCTTCCTCAGGCTGTACCTTGAGTGGCGTCCTCAAACCCACTTACCAGATGCCCGTGCCATTTGATGTGACAGTCACAGGTGTCCTCAGCATTCCTGAGCAGCCCCCCCCCCCCCAAGTGTGGAGCCTCCAGAAGTCTTACCAAAGACTTCGGGGTCTACTAGACCCCATTCAAATAGCTGGAACTGCTGATGGCAGGAAGTGATGCCAGAGGAGGCTAGAGAAGCCACCCATGGTGGTAGTATAGTAGTGTGGTCCTGTGAACTTGGTACCCTGGAGGCTGAGGCAGGAGGATTGCAGGCTCCAGACTGGTCAGCCCTTCTCTAATCCCTGTCCCAAAAAATACAGAAGCAGGGGCTGGGGAGAGGGCCTAGTCTGTAACGTGCTTGCCATGCAAGCATGAAGACCTGAGTTTAGTTCCCTAGACCTAAGCGCAGACCTCCTGGTGCAGGAGGGTCCCTGCAACTCAAGATTAGCCTGGTTTACTTAGTAGGGCCCAGTGCCCAGTGAGACACTGTCAGGAAAATGAGACATCTTCCTTGAGGATCAGTGTTTGAGGTTGGCCACTGCCTCCACACACATTTGCACACACACACAACTGCCCACACACACATCTGCACACACACAAGGAACAGAACGGGAGTAGTCAGAAGCTTATCTGAAGGTTGGTTACAGAGGAGACCCCGTGCTGGGGCCCAGCTCACCAGAACTCACCTGGCCCCAGGGTGAGACCACACTCATCTTGAACATCTGATGAGACCAGGGCAGATATGGATCAACTACAAACCTCACTTTCCCAATCTACCAACAAGGAAGATTGTGTGTGTGTGGTTGCTGAGGGTGGCTTCAGATCCTGGCCTTTGTCTTGTTTTGTCCTCCTTCCCTCCCCTCTTTCTCTCTTTGAGACAGGGTCTCACTATGTAGCTCCAGCTGTCCTGGAACTTGCTCTGTAGACCAGGCTAGCCCTGAACTAAGAGATCCACCTGCTTCTGCCTCCCAAGTGCTAGGATTAAAGTTGTGTGCCACCACCGCCCTATTTATTAATTTCTGTGAAACCTCCCAGAGTTCAGCCTGTGCATTCCATCTGCACAGGGTGTGTGATCATGCAGAAGGGCTTGATCCTTGTTCCCCTCTCGGTGCCACCTCTTACCAGGAGAGTGACACTCTCTCAGCAGCTGTCAAGGGCCCATAGCTTCTCCCATAGGAGTTAGGCCTTTGGATCCCACCCCTATGAATACTGGAATCTTGTTTTTTTGTTTTGTTTTTTGTTTTGTTTTGTTTTGAGACAGGGGTTTCTCTGTGTAGCCCTGGCTGTCCTGGAACTCACTCTGTAGACCAGGCTGGCCTCGAACTCAGAAATCCACCTGCCTCTGCCTCCCAAGTGCTGGGATTAAAGGCGTGCGCCACCACCGCCCGGCTGAATGCTGGAATCTTGATTGACTTGTTCATGTGTGCATGAATGTTTGGGTGTCAGTGTGTGTGTGTATGAGAGAGAGAGAGCGAGAAAAAAGGGGGGGGGGTTTGGAGACCTTGCAGGAGTCACTTCTCTAATTTTGTTCATCAAACTCTCCTGAATCCTGAGCCTCACACTCAGGTGTCTTGGTAGCAAGTGCCTTACCTGCCTTTTCCCAGGGTCTGGGATTAATGGTTTGTGTTCCCATGACTTGCTGAAATAATTTTAAATCACAAAGTCATTGATAGAGATGTCTAGGGTCATGAACAGAACCTTCTCAACCCCAGCACTGCTGGCCTTCTTCAGAGCTGGATTGGGTGGCTTTCTGGTGGGTGGTCGAAGTCAGCACTGTTCCTTCTCAAGACAACAGACAAACGGGGACAGAATCTGGGCTTGTATACTCAGCTCAAGTGGTGGCCACATGTCTTTATGCTCTTCTTTCATCCTGTGCTGGGCATAGAAGCCATTACCTCCGGCCCCTCACTGGGGGATTCTGAGCCATGCCCCCAGCCCCTCACTGGGGGATTCTAGGCAGGGGCTCCACCCATGAGCCACACCCCCAGCCCCTCACTGGGGGATTCTGAGCCATGCCCCCAGCCCCTCACTGGGAAGGACTCCTTTAAATTTCCTTCTATTTTCTACAAAGCCCTGTTGACTCCTTTCTTCTTTGTGACAATTTGGTCTCTTTCACTGCCATCTCTTCTCTGACAAGGCAGGAGGAATCCCCAGAAGTAGGAATTAGGAATTATTCAGATACCTTCCAGACTTGAGGAAGGTCTGTAAGAGAAAAGACAGGACACATTCCCAGGGGCCTTCCTGGAAGAGATGACTTTGAAGCCAGACTCACAAGTAGGCTACACTCAGGGACATCCTAAGGGCTCAAGGCTGTCATTCACAGTCTGTGGGCTCTTCCCCAGAGCTCCTCCCCAGAGACAGGATGCTCCTGTTCAAAGTTCTCACCAGAAACTGGTGGAGGTCTTTCTCATGGTGGGCAAGCACCAGTGTTCTCATTATCAAGGGCTAAAACACCCAGCTTTCTTTGAAGTGCATGGTTTGCAAGCAACAGGATTTGAATCTCTCATTTTCTCACCACAGGCTGTTGAGACCCAACCACAGGCAGATGTGCTCAGTGGCCGCCTCTGAGGGGAGAGAAGGAGAGAGGAGCTATTTGAGGACCTGGAACCTGTCATTTATTTTCCTAGAAAGTCTCTGGGGAGAGAATAGAGGGACAAATGTCCCTTATCAAATCTGTTTAGGGATCTGTTTACCAGTTGAGTAATCTATGCCCCCTGGGGATGTGGGGAAGGGTGAGCCTCTGCCTTCCTGGAACTCACAGGGATAATCCCGAATTCCAGATCCTCCTGCACCAGCCTCCCAAGGGCTGGGAGGACAGTCAGGGACACACAACCACACTGGATGTCATGGATATTTCAAGTAGGGATGGCTGGTTCCGCAGGAGTGAGACGCAGGGGTACAGGTGGGCTTCAACAATTAAGCACTTCTGTTAACATTGTTCAGCCAAGGTTCTAGGAGATGAGTAACGAATGACCAGTGACAAGGTCTGAACGCTGGACTGAAATGTAAGAGTGCTTGCTTCTGTAATTGTCCTTTTTCTAAAAGTTTGTGTGTGTGTGTGTGTGTGTATATGTGTATGTGTGTATATGTGTGTATGTGTGTGTGTATGTGTGTGTGTGTGGGGGGTGTTTGTGTGGGTGTTCATCTGTGCGTGTGTGTGTGTGTGTGTGGGGGGGTGTTTGTGTGGGTGTTCATCTGTGCGTGTGTGTGTGTGTGTGTGTGTGTGTGTGTGTGTGTGTGTGTGTAGGTCAAGGACAAGCAATGGAAGTCAGTTCTCTTCCATTACATGGGTCTTAGGGATTGAACTCAGGCCATCAAGCTTTGTGACAAGAGCCTGGCCCATCTAGAATTGTCTGGTAGATAGTTTTGGAATGTTGTGGACCTCAGGTATCTGTAACCAAGGAACATGAAATTCTTCATCTGGGAGACATAGGTTTCTCATATTCCAGGAGTAGCCTGTCCTGTCAGCCATCGCTCACAACCCACCTCAGCCCCCACCAGCCCCCACGCCATCCCATCCCTATGAACTGACCTGCTCTTGGCAGTGTGGGCCTTCTGTGATCGGCTCCTGTCACTCAGTGGTGTGTGTATAAATGCATGTGTGCATATGTATATGCATGTGTGTATGCATGTGTGCATGTGTTTGCATGTGTGTATGCATATATGCATGTGTGTCTGCATGTGTGCATGTGTGCATGCGTGTTTGCATATGTGTCTGCATGTGTGCATGTGTATCTGCATGTGTGCATGTGTGTATGCATGTGTGTATGTGTGTCTGCATGTGTGTCTGCATGCACATGTACAGGTGGAGGCCTGCAGCTGCTGTAGGGCTCTGCCACCAACTCTCCACTCCTTTTCTTTTTTATTATAATTTTTATTTTTGTGTGCAAGAGGAGGCCAGCAGAGGGCGTTGGACCCTCTGGAGCTGTGGGTACAGGAGGTGTGAACCTGATGTGGGTACTGGGAACTAAACTTAGGTCCTGTGAAGAGCAGCCAGCAGTGCCCCCAACTCTGAAGCTATCTCTCCAGCTTTGTAGTCTAATATGGGGTTTCTCTCTAATCTGAGAACTCCCCAGTCTAGATATCCAGCTTGTCATGGACAACCTGTCTCTGCCTCCTGAATCCTGTGATTATGGGCAGGAATTTACAAGCAGCCTTGACACTTGCCCGGCTTTTACATGGGTTTTGGGGATCCAAAATCTGCTCCTCACACTTGCATAAAAAAAGTGTTTTTTTTTAAAGAGAGAGCGAGAGAGACAGACAGACAGAGAGAGACAGAGAGAGAGAAACCTTCATTCTTCCTATCTCATGTAATAGCGCACACCAGTCATTTCAGTACTCTGAAGGCAGAGACAGAGAGATCTCAGTGAGTTTGAGACCAGTCTGGTCTTGAGTGAGTTTCAGGACAGCCAGGATTACATAGTAAGATGCTATCTCAAAAAAAAAAAAAAAAAAAAAGTTGCCAGGCGGTGGTGGCACACGCCTCTAATCCCAGCACTTGGGAGGCAGAGGCAGGCGGATTTCTGAGTTCGAGGCCAGCGTGGTCTACAGAGTGAGTTCCAGGACAGCCAAGGCTATACAGAGAAACCTTGTCTCAAAAAAAACCAAAAAAACAAAAAAGAAAGAAAAAGGAAGGAAAGAAGGAAGGGAGAGAGAGAGAGAGAGAGAGAGAAGAAAGAAAGAAGGAAGGAAAGCGGGCCAGCTCGTCTGTATTCCTCCTTAGGTCTGCCACGCCCACAGCTCTGTGAGTCAGAGCTCTGTGCACATATATGCACACTGCTGTATTTGGAAAACATCAAAGAATACTTCTTTTCCCCAGCTAGCCCTTCCACAAATAACTTGGTGTTAGCTCAAAGGACCAAATATCACACACTCCACCATGCCTCACCACAGCCTGTGGGCCTCTTGTTAAGGGGTTGGAAGTTGGACAGCTCAGACTGGGCAAGTTTTGTTTAATTACAAAGTCAGAGTTGGGATGAGAGATGGCTCAGCAGTTAAGAGTCCCTGCGTTTGTGAGGACCTAAGTTCAATTCCCAGCATCTACATGGTGGCTCACATCCGTCTATAACTCCAGTTCCAGGGAATCTGACACCCTCTTCTGGCCTCTACAGGTATCAGGCAAGCATGTGGCACACAGACATACATGCAGGCAAAACACCCCCACACATAAATACATCTACAAAATAATTATTCAGAGAAAAAAAAAAAGACCCAGAGACAAAGTCAGATGTGTGGGTGACTTGGGAACGTGTTCCTAGCTCCAGGGAGTAACAGGCAGGAGAATTGCCACAGGCACAGGGCTAACCTTGTGCTCCACAGCAGGCACCATCTCAAGAAAACAAGAACCTGGCTGGGAAGGTGGCCCTGCGCAGGGAGCACCTGCTGCCCAAGCATGAGGACCCAGGTCCAAACCCCCAGCACTGGTGCACAACCTGGGCTTTGTGGTACATGTCTGTAACTTCACATAATGGGAAGCTGAGCC